>NW_026585504.1:63522746-63735496 GCF_907164565.1 Psammomys obesus | reverse complement strand
CTTCCCTTCCCTTCCCTTCCCTTCCCTTCCCTTCCCTTCCCTTCCCTGTCCTGCCATTTTCTCCTCTTTCCCCCACTCCCTCTCCTTCCTCTTCTCTTCCCTTTCCTTCCCTGCACTTCCCCTTAATTAATATTTATTACTTATTTTTATAAGCACCCATGTAAAATACTGGAGCAAACCTATCTGCAGTGTTCTTATATCTAATTAAGAGCATAAAAAGTGCTCGGGGGGCAGAGGCAGGTAGATCTCTATGAGATTAGGCCAGCCTGGTCTACATAGCAAGTTCCAACTCAGGGTACATGTGAGACCTTATCTCAAAACCAAACTGAACCAAACCAAACAAAAACCAAACAAGCACAAAACAAAACAAACCACACCAACCACCATCACCACCACTACCACCACCACCAAAAAGAAAGCAAGCTAGCAAGAAAGAAAGAAAGAAAGAAAGAAAGAAAGAAAGAAAGAAAGAAAGAAAGAAAGGGCTCACAATAAGAGACTGTTGAAGGGCTTCTGACATTACCACTAGCCTGCTCATCAGTGAGCTGTCCTAGAGTAGACCACTGTGGCTTCCTCAATGAACTACAGGCTCAGTCAAGCTGTTGCCAGACAGATTCTAGACTCAAAATCTCTCTATATATTTTCGATTCTCCATGTGTTTTCAGTCACGTCTGTCTACCATTCTCATCATTCTTTGAGTCTTTTCTTGTTACCATGGAAGCCACAGAAATTGAATAGCACTGTTCAGGACTGTCAGGTTAGAGCAGTTTATGGCTGTGAATGTGGCTTGCCATACCATAGTGACAATGCAAAATTTAATAAATGAAATGATGGATACTCTAAAAGACACACAAAATTGCTTCATTCTCTCATTTACTCACTCACATATTCATTCTAAGTTTAGTAATTTCTTTAATTGCCATACTTTTGGAGTCTGTTACCTGATAAGTTTTGGGTATTTGGTATCACACAGGGTCAAAGGCCACTTGTGTGAACATTGAGAAAATGTCTTTAAGGCTTGGCCTCTATCTCAGTTGGTAGAATACTTGCCTAGCTTACACTAAGCCTAGGTTCAATTCCCAGCAGTACATGAACTGGGAATGATCGGTTGTGTATGTTTGTAATCTCAGCAGCCCAAAAGTAAAGGCAGGAGGATCAGAAACCCATGACCTTCCTTGGCTATATTTGGAATTTGAGGATTGCTTTATGTATATGAGAACTTGACTCACAATGAGAGAGAGAGAGAAGACAGAAGAAAAGAAAGAAAGAAGTAAAGAAAGAGTTTCACACAATTGGAAAACTTTGTAGTAATTAATCCACTGCCTTACAAAGCTAAAACTTGCCAGGGGTGATGGCACACACCTTTCATTTCAGTCCCCAGAGACAGATCTCTGTGAATCAGATGCCAGCCAAGCATACAGAACAAATTGCAGGCCAGCCAGTTACATTATGAGACCTTGTCTCCAAAACAAACACAAAGACAAACATAATAGGGAAATGAATATTCTTTGTTGAGTCTGTGTGGGAGGGAAGGGTAAAGAAGGAGCTGTTAAGTCTCCCTCATTGTTGGAGTGGAGAAGGCAGGGAGAGCCTTGAAGATCCAGCACTAGTCAGTGCTGCCTTTAGGACTGCAAAGTCCCATGGGTGAGGCAGGATAAAGGAGGTGGTTTTCAGCATGCCTTAAATGAGGACACCCCTACAGTTCAAGGAGGACCAATGCACCATTTGGGTGTCATTGAATCAGAAGGGATTACTATCTATCATTAAGTATCTTTCAGTTGTGGCATTTAAACATTACACACTTGGAGTTTTTGAATTTTAAGTGCTGGAAGAATGCAAGGTTAATGTAGAGGCATTTCTGTGGGTAGGGAGCTGTTGTAATGTCTCCCCAGCCTCTTTTCAGAGAGAGCACTGGGTTCTCAGTCACTGCATGTTTGTGAAGTGAACAGCAAGAGCCACCTACTGAACTATAGCATTGAGAAGTTATGAGATCAGGATAGGAAACGGAGCTGATGCCAAAATGGTTGACTAAGTTATTGCGAGGCTTAAGCTCTCTAGTTCTATCCATCTACTGTGTGTGTGTGTGTGTGTGTGTGTCTGTGTGTGTGTGTGTATGTGTGTGTGTATGTGCATGGGAGACTGCTGTGCTGTGTATGGATGGGTACGCATGTACTTGTGTGCTTGTGGAGGTCAGAGGTCAAACAGTGTTTCTCAAGCATAGTTTACCTGATCTTGTTGAGACACGTCTCGAGGTGGCCGGTAACTCACCAAGGAGGCGGGGCTGGCCATCCAGCAAGGAAGGCTGAGGGATCCACCTGTCTCAGGCTCTCCACCACTGGAGTTGTGAATCTATGCCACCATGACTTTTACACAGATTCTGGGGGTTGATTTTGGGTCCTCAGGCTTGTGTGGCACACATTGCCTGTTTTGTTTCACTGGCTCCCTCTCCCAGTTTTGAGTTAGATCCATGTTGATATACTAAGCTTAGTGAGGTGTCCACAGGATCAGGAAGTAAAGCAGGTAAAGGGTGAACTTTAAGTAAGATAATAATAATAATAATAATTTAACATTGAAAGATAGAGGTATCATAATAGTAAAACATCAGTCCAGTTTCCAAATACCATGATTTTGAAGGGAACCTAGAAAGCATCTTCAGTATAAAGTTTGACCCATATATCATGCGTATGCAGACGTGTGTAACAGTAAATATGTATCTCTACACCATGAAATTTTATTCAACCTTGAAGGGAATTTTATCAGTTCTAATTACACAGATGAATCTGGAAGCTAATGAGATATGCAGTAGAGAAATACAAGTACCTTAAGTTCTCACTTGTATGTGGGCCCTAAAAATGTTATACCTAAAAGTGGAGAGCAAAATCACCACCGGAGTTTTCTATAACATTATCAACATGAATACCTGAAGTATTTAAACTACACATCTGAGTTCAAATTACATACCTGAATGCTTTGTACTTTCCATATATAGTGAGTGACCATAGGCCGGTGCTGGCTGAAGGGCACAGTGTTAATTAGGAGAAATATACTTATTGATATACTATACAGCATGGTGATGACGTAGTGGCCAACATATACAGCATGGTTAACAGTACAGGTGAGAAAGTGAAGGAAATGGGCCCCGGGAAGGCCCCTGCTTGGAGACAGCTAAGGACTGGGTGTGCTTCGGGAAACTGCACACGCTGGTCGATCATGGGGCCTCAGTGGGAGTCACAGCAGGGTGTTTAGGGGACACTGCCACCTGTTGATATGTCTGTGACGTCAGTTTAAGCTGGCTGTGAAGACCCGACTTATGCTTTACACAGAATCATTTGTTGTGATTTCTCTAGAGTGGTGTTTCTCAAATGGATGGAAAATCACCAAGTACAAAATACATTGTTCTTACAAAGCACATATACATACATGCACACACACACACACACACACACACACATACATACGCCAGAGACAGAGAGAGAGAGAGAGAGAGAGAGAGAGAGAGAGAGATATGCATGTAGTCAAATAAGATTTCAACAAACAGTATCTACTGTTCCTAAATGAAACACACTATTGGGGCTAGGGAGATGGCTCTGTGGATAAAGTGGCTGTTGTTGAAGGATAAGGACAGAGTTCAGGTGCCCCACTTATGTAAAAGCCAGGCACAATGGCATGTGTCTGTAATCCAGCACTAGAGGTGGAGACAGAAAGGTTCTGGAGCTCATTGGCAACCTAGTCTTGCTAATTGGTGACCTTTGGTTTCAAAAAGAGACCCTGTCTCAAAAATAAGGTAGAGCGAAATCTGATGTCAACTTGTAGCCTCTTCACATGTACACACACACTTGCAGGAATACAGAAACAAGCACAAAACAGTGAACAACTAAATGATAAAAGTAAAATGCAATGTGATATTATATTTTTATGCTTTCCTTTCTAGTCTAGACTTTCCTAAACTATTCCATTTTGTCACCGTAGTAAATGGCAAAATTTATAATATTCTAGAGATTTGTATGTCAAAATTTCAGTCACTCTTCTCAAATACATTCATGTTAAATGGTTTGATCCTTGTTTGATATAGCTACACAAATTCAATGTGTGATGAATCCTAAATCTCCCTGTAGCAAGAAGAGTGAAGAAGAGAAGAAAGAGGAGGAAGAGGAGGAGGAAGAGGTAGAGGAGGAGGAGGAGAGAGAGAATGGAACAAAGAAAGCTGCTAAATGTCTACATTAAGACCTTGTAAGGGCAATGTTTAGGAAGGAATAAATATCAGCCAGAGGCAGTGTCTCAAACCCTGGAACAAACAGCTGAGGTGCTTATTGAGCATATCAAAACAGACCTGGCCCGCAGGTTCTCTCAGCATCCCTCAGCCTGTACCTGTTACAGGTTATGGCTGTCATACCTCTCCCTCTTCCGCCCCACCAACTCTCTAGTACAAAGGCAGCCCTTCACCCAGAGGCTCTTCCCTACATAAACCAGCCATTTTGGTTACATGAGTCTTTTGTATCTTTGCCCTCTTGGATGCTGCACCTGATTTTCTTCTCTTCTCTTATCCCTACCCCTTGCCTCACATGGCTCAGGATCATGACTACTCTGGACTCTCTTAGATGTCTCTGCCTCTCACTGTGCTCTTCTTTTATCTGCAATAAATTTTCTCCTCTACCATATGTAGAAGCAGTCATGTCCTTTCCTTTTTATTTCTCTTTTTCATTCAGGACATTTGTTTGCAGTGTTGGTCCTGGCTGGTGTCTGGGTACTTGGCGGCTGAAGTGTTCTCAATAAGAGTTCTCAGCAACTAATTTCTTATATTGAATATGTATATTATTGTTACTAGATTCACCAGCGTAGTACACTTGGAACTCAACATTCAAAGCTCTGCTTTTGTAGTCAAGATTAGAGGTGACTGTCTGTGGTCAGTGACAGCAGACAGTGGGGGTTTGGTGACTTAACTTCTACTCAATATCCACTCTTCACTGTGTTACTGAATTAGGTTGAAAACCTTATTAGCTTTCTATTTCTATGTTAAATAGGCTTAATTTCCAAACATCAGCATAGCAAAGCAAGAACCTCATGATTCAGTTCTTACACCTGGAACATGATGAAAATATTCCCAGCATCCATTCATTGGTGACCTCCACGTGAAATGCTGACTTCTAAATGCAGAGACAAAGGTCCCTGAACTGGCCATTCAAAGCCCCACAAATCACCTTGGGAATACTTAGGCAGCTTTTTTGATTATTTATTCTTTATTTCATGCAACTACTTCACCGAAAGTTCAAGGAGCAGGTTAGAATTGATCTTCCATCTTAGGCTTAAATTTAATTTAGAGAAATAAAATGCTAAAAAGAACATTTTTTTTTTAAAATTTGAACTTGAATTTTAATAGGAAGTTAGCTTAAGCCCTGCTTTCAGGTAAAAGCTTTCTCTCCACAGCTGACATCATTTTATGTGCCCCATATTGATTAAACACTTTAGCTGGATTTGTAAGTGTGATCAGAAAATATAAGCTGTAAATCATAATGAGATTCTCTCCTTTGATCCCACATTAGCTCTCTCCTTTGGCTACAATAATCATTTCTGATAAAATTCTGGAAACTGAAATCCATTTGAATAGTAATACCTGCCCTTGTAAAGCAGGCCAGTGTACAGTTTTGTTAACATGTGTGGATACAGATTCACTGAAACTGTGAGACCAAATCAGGAGCTTATACCTTGAATGTTAGTGGGAGACCAAAAACAAAACAAAACAAAAACAAAAACAAAAACAAAAACAAAAACAAAAAATCCTTGCAGCTTAAGGGTTCTGTTTCCAGTTAAGACAGCTAAGAATAAGTTCCTCTCTGTCCTGGGCAGATTAAGGATTCTGTTGTAGTTACAGAGTAAGTTCCTGTCTGTCCTGTGAGAAACCCTTGCAAGTTAAGGTTTCTGTTTGTAATTAGGAATAAGCTCCTGTTTCTTAGATCTGATGTAAACCACCAAACTTGTTTTTAAATCTACACTAAACTCGTGACTCTTGTTCCTTCCCTCTCATTGTATCTTTTTAACAATGCAGAACAACCAGCTCTGTCCTTGTGGACAGCTTATCTCTTGTCTCAAGAGACTTCAAAAGGATGAAAAGGGCTGTTCTCTCAATCCTGACTTAGGGTGGGACAGCTGGCTGGCCAGTTCCAGGGGAACCCCTAAATACAACTTGCTTAAATTGGACAACCATGGATTTAAAGTCTTTTATCCAACAATTCTAAGGTTTAACAGAATTTTCCTGTATTAATCATTGTTCAATAACCTGTTGTTATGTACTCAAACCACTGTGATGATGATGATTGCTTCTCAGACTCTTTCATCTAAGTCATAGGCTGCATTTTAGAAAAAAAAAAAAAAACCAGAACATTTTTTAAAGATTAGGATTTCTTGCTTAACAGGTGTTGTAAAGTGCCAGCCTCATGAGAGCATCTGCGACTTTGGGAAAGAGCTTCCCGGGGGTCAGCTTGTTGGTGGTTGACACTCCCCACTTCCCAGAGGGAGTCAGGCAGAATCAGTGGGTCAGGAGAGAGTTCTCTGCTCTTTTCTGCACCTGCTGCTGCAGGCTCTTTGTAATTCTGTCCCAATCACTTGCGGCTTTGAGGCCTTTAGAGGTTCTATAGTGCATATACTTTTGGAGGCAAACTGAAGTGGGCACATATTGGCAGCTGTAGGTAAATTGCCATCCTGAGTGGGGGCAGGACTATTTAGTGGGGCAACTGCTTTGGGGTCATCCAAGGTTCTGTAAGAACCCCTCTCCCGTACTAGGTAAGTAAGCCCTGTCAATCTACTGTTTTTTCAAGCTGGATTTGGGAGTGATTGTAATATGCTTTGTTACTGGAGCTCTATACCAGAGAGTGGATATTTATTTTCATCTCCCCAGGGAACGAGTTCCTGAAATAGCAGACTTGATTTCTCCATTATACTTTACTGGTTGAATATAAATCAAGGCTCTAATTCAGCCTATGTCTCCGTACAATATTATTTATGGCATTGTGTTCTGCATCTGGACAGAACTCAGTAGGTACCTATAAAACCCTCAAGTTATATTTAACAAGGCCATTTAAGTGTTTGGAACACAACACCAAATTGTAGCATGGTCATGAGAACAACATAATGTCTGGGCTTTGCCTCTCCAGGCCAAGCAGATGGCTGAGAAGAATTGATTTGTTGACTTACACAAACAGAATAACATTCATTTCCTGGTGCGATTAGAGGCTTGAATTACGTGCAAGTCTTGATCATTTTTGAGTGTAGGTTTCATAGGATGAGACTTAAGTGCACTGAAGTTAGGGATAAGTTGGCTACCATTGTAAAGGCCACTGTTTCCTAAACAGCATCATCCATAGAGGGATGGAGTTACAAAGCTGGAAGTTGTCTTTGAACATGTTCTCCATTCATAGGGGATGTGCAGAGGCTGAGGTTATGAAACTAGGTGATAAAATTAGCCACAGATCCCATGTGTTCATACTCTCTGGAATGGTGGTTTTTACTCTAAACAAAATGGGAAGTTAGTTTCCTGCTGGCAGATGATTTGAGGAAAGGACAGTCTTGAAAAGAGGACCATGAGTGTAGGTGGTCTCTTCCTCTCCTGCCCTCACCTACAATTCTGTTCAGGGCCATGTGTTAACAAGAACATCAAAGGTAAACTTGATCAGTAGAACTGAGGGCTAACATTCTGCAGAGCTATGGCTGCTCCAGGGAGCTGTCAAAGGAGAAAAGCTTGTAAACCAATGCAAGTTTGTTTTTTTTTTTTTCTCTCTCTTTTTCTTCCTTTACTGCACAGCAGCCTAAGCTTCTGTCTGGCCCATCCCTCCTTCTCCCCTGACCCCCTGCTCTAGACATGCAGTACTGTGGCTACTTTTGGCAGCCTATCACTATATTCCACATAGCATGCTCCTGATTTTCAGTTTTCTATAACTCAGTATTCTGTAGCTGTATGACCTTCAGTAATTCCCCAGTCCTTTGTCACAGCAAAGTATTGAAATTTTTTATGTATTTTTTTTATCAGCAAGACTCAATGCAGGAAAGGACAATGAATGAGCAGTAAGTGCAACTGTTCAAAAGTCACCCACTATTTTTACTAGAATAAATGAAAACAGATGACCATCCTCTCATTTGTTACCATTTGGTCAATTGCTACCATTAAATATTTGTTATTTCTTAAAGTTATTCTCTGAAAATTCCTTTCATGTATGTAATGCATTTTGGTTACTCTAAACCCTACTCTCTCTTATATCTCTCTCATTCCAATCAACCCTCTCCTCTTTCCTACAGTTCCCTTACCCAAGTTCATGTCCTTTTGTTCTGTTTCACGACCCACTGAATTTAACCATGTCAGTATGAGCATGGGTTTGACACTATACATAGGAACAAGGTGGGCTCACAGCAGGTACAGCTGAAGACGATGCCCCCACCCCCCAAAGTCCATCAGTAGCCAATAGTTCCCCAGGGAGTGGCACCATCTACTGAACCCTTCTTCTAGCTACCGCTGACTGCAGATAGGTCCCGGTTTCATGTGTGCTCAGTGGAGGCGACTGCAGCTGCCTGCTGTGAATACGTTCACAGTTGCAAGGGCTACATTGCACCCAGAAGGTCCTGTTTGACAGCCACCCATCCTAACATCTGGGGTATCATTAGTGCTTGAAATAGGGTCTCATGTGTTCTCTGCTGGCTGCAAACTTGCTCTGTGGCAGAGAATGACCTTGGATTTCAGAACCTCTGCCTGACACTCCCCTGAATGCTAGGATTACAGATGTGGATCACTATGTGCAAGTTCATGAGATGCTGGGCACTGAACCCAGGGCTCCATGTATGCTAGGAAAGTGATCTACTGACTCACCATCTATATCCTTTAAATGGTAGTTTATTAATAATAGCATTGTATAATATACATGGAATAAAATAAGTACACTTCTCATTTTATGCTCTGGAGCTAACTATCAGCTGCTTTCTTGGTCCATCTTGTTCTAATTTCCCACACATATTCATATGCGCCCACTTGTTTCTCCAGGTATTGTTCATAAAGCCAGAGGGAAGTTTCTGATGTCAAGATTTTGTGCTTTAGCTCAAGGCCAGGGAAGTGAAAACATCTGCTACCATGCATTACTATGGCTTGGGATCTGAGTTACATCTTTCTCTGTCTTTCTTTTCCCCTTCATCACAGTAGTCAGGTTCTGCATTGTATTACTTTTATCTCTGCCATCTTCTTAGTACTCCTGACAGTCATGACGTTTAAGCCTTTATTAGAGTGAACTTAGACATGAGCTGAGGCACAGGTCTTAACCTTCACTACACTTTAGAATCACCTGGAGAGCACTTAAAACTATTGATGCTTGTGTCTTGACCCAGGCTAATTAAATTAGAGTTTCTTAAGGTAGGGCCCAGGCACTGCTGGTGTTTCAAAGCTCCCCAGCTGGTGATAATGTGCAGCCGTGTTTGAGAACTGCTGGTTCAGAGCTTCAGCTATCTGGGCACTTTGGGTCTTAATTCTGTAATCTAGCTCTGTAGCTCTTGATTTTGTATTATGCACAAATTCTTATACACTTGCCTGCTCATATTTTTATTCTTGTTCCCAGCAGGAAATCTCCATTTAGTGTCTTCTTTTCTTTGGTGGAATTCAACTCTGTTTTTTCTAACATTAAGTATAAAAACTATGTTTTGGGGAGATGGCTCGATGGGTAAAGCTCTTGCCATGCAAGCATGAAGATCTAAGTCCAGATCCCCAGAATGATGTAAAGATGAATATGTAACCAGGAGCCATAATCCCAGCACTTCTACGGAAGAATAGGTGGCAGAGACAGGGGGCTCGCTGGGAACTGAAGGGCCAGCTAGGCTCACACAGCAGCAAACATTATGAGGCTTTGCCTTAAACAAGGTTGAAAGTGAAGACTGACTCCTGGGCTGTTGTTCTAACTTCTGCATTCATGCTGCAATAGGTGAGCAGATTGCACACACAAACCATGCTGTAACACACACACACATATACGTACCACACACGTACATGCATGCACATACACACATACACACACCACACACACTGGCTCTCTTCCTCTTTATCATTCCCTCACTCACACACTGTCTCTCTCTCACACATACCCTCCACACACACCACACAAACCCATATTCGTATAAACTTGAACGCTGAAGGGGTTAATTCCATTCTGCCATGTGCCTTAATGATTATCACTCATGGTGATGAGACGGATAATATCATCCCCAGAACTTAGGATCTCCGGTTTATTTTAGGATTCTGGGAATTATAGGCACTATCCATGAGCTATCAGACAGGCTAAACATGGGTATAAACATTCAATATGATTAAGTATTAATAGTGTTTCTTTCCCTCCACCCCTTTTCCCTCCCTCCCTATTTCCCACAAACCGCCACCAACATATGGCCAGGCATTACTGGCCAGACTGTCGCAAACACGCTGCAGAGGTCTTAAGCTTCCCTCAGCTCTCACTTCACAGCTGCAGGCTTGGCATAGTGGAGCATGCATCTATACTTAAGAAGTGTAATTTCTAAAGTGACAGCATTTCAGCAGCATGCACATGAGTGTTAAAAGAGCTATTTCCAGTCAGATCACTGAGGAGAAATCAGTGGCACTTATTCCTAGGTGGAGAGGGATTGCTAAAGTGTCTCAGTGTAGTGTCACGCATGTTTGAATTGGCTTGGAAGAGCTGTGAGTAGCGTGGCAGAGGACAACTAAAGTCAGAAAGTAGTACTGTCTGTTGCCAGTGGATGTTGGCCCCTAAGAGTCCCTTAGAAATACATATTTCCCCACCCATCTTTTTGTCATAAAGATTGACAATCAGTGGTAGAGTTGTATTGGCTGAAGTGTTCTCAACTCTATCAAATGTCTATTACTATCCTAAAATGTATAAATTGTCTATAAGTATATTAAATATATACAATTTAAAATGATAATTTCAATGCTTTAAATGTAACATATGGACCAATAGAGGGAATGGTTTCTGATGAAATAATAATATATTTTAACATGTGCTATCTTAGTCCTACTTAGGAAATGAACATTTTTTTTGGAGATAGGGTTTCTCTGTGTAGCCTTTAATGTCCTGAAACTCAGCTTGTAGATCAGGCTGGTCTCTAATTCAGAGATCTGCCTCTGCCTGCCTCTGCCTCCCAGAGGGCTGGGATTAAAAGTTTACACTACTTTTATTACTACTTATTAAAATTTATTCACTTTGTATCCTGGCTGTAGACCCGTCCATTATTTCCTTCTGGTCCTACCCTTCCTCACTCTCCCCCCCCCCCCGCCCCTGTGTCTTTCTCCTAGTCAATGATAGGGGAAGTCCTCCTCTGCTTTTATCTGAACTTAGCCTATCAGGTCTCATCAGGACTGTCTGGATCCTTTTTGTGTGTGTGTGTGTGTGTGTGTGTGGCCTGGTTAGGCCACCTCACCAGGAGGAGGTGAACAAAGAGCCAACCACGGAGTCCATGTCAGAGACAGCCCCTGCTCCCATACTAGTTCGAACCCACATGGAGACAGAACTTCCCATAGGCTACATCTGAGCAGGGGGCCTAGATCTTCTCCATGCATGGTCCTTGGTTGATTCATCAGTCTCTGCAGGACCCTCTGTGCCCAGATTTTTTGGCTGTTGGTCTCCTTGTGGAGTTCCTGTAATCTCCAGGTCTTTCTATCTCCCCCTTCTTCCTTAAGGGTCCCTGCACTTTTCCCAAAGTTTGGCTATGAGTCTCAGCATCTGTTTCGATACCCTGATGGGTAGAGTCTTTCCAAGGCCCCCTGTGAAAGGCTCCTGTCCTGTTCCCTGTCTTCTACTTCCGATGTCTGTCCTGTCTGCGCTTCTGAATGAGGATTAACAGCCAAGATACAAAGTGAATAAACTGTAATAATAATAATAATAATAATAATAATAATAATAATAATAATGATAATGATAATGAAAAAAGAAAGTTATTTCCAGTTTTTAAATCTATTATTACTTAGGATACTATACTATGTTTTTTCCAGTAATTTGGAAAATTCTATCTTGAATTTGAATTATGTTTCTGTTTCGTTTATTTGATATATACATATATATCAACATGTTAAATATGATAAATTGACGTAATATAAATGATGGCAAAATAAGCAAAATATCTACAAAAAGAAATATATTTGCTTTTAATGATTAAGCAATAAACAATGGCTACATTAAGCAGTTTATAATTTCTTGCAAATAAATGTTTCTAATGGAAAAAAAAGTGTATGCCTGGATTGTTTTTATACTTTTATGTATATGTGTGTCTGTTTGTGGGAATTCACACATTCATGTTGGTGTCCAAAAAGGCAAGAGAGGGTGTCAGATTCCTTGGAGCTTGAAGTTGCAGACAGAAGCCATCTACTAGAAATTGAGCTCAGATATTCTGCAAGAGCAGCAAAAACTATTAACCACTGACTAACTTCTTCAGCCCCAGATAATTTGGTACACAAAACTCATTGTGTTTATATGTCTATAAATATGAACGTATTACAAACTCAAAGATTAAGTTTGAAGCTACCATCAGTCTTGGTATAATGTTATTGTGGAATGTATATAATTTACCCTTTTTCATTCAAATGCTGATTTCTCTACCCTACTAGCTGGTTTCAATTCAGACATTGCATTGTGATGCTTATTCAAATATCATTTATCTCAAGTTTGTGTAAACATGCTACCATTTGTTCTCTGTATTGCCAATAAAAACAATGCTGAGCAATGGAGAGAATAGGGTGGGCCATCCTGGTCTAGAGGAGAAAGAAGTGAGTGGGAGGAGAGATTCAAGAAGAGAGGACCTGAGAACATCAGGAGAAATGAACTGGACCTAAGCTATGGCTAAAAAGCAAGTATAATGTGGAAATCTAAATGGGAGGAAGTTATGCAGGCTTGGAGGTTTAGGACGGAGTAGTTATTGCCCAGCATTGTGATCTAGGTTAATTAAATAAATCCTAAGCTCTATGTGATTTTTTGGGTATACAGCTGGTGTAGGAATAGCCACTGTTTAACTAAAAGACATATCAATATTAAATAATAATCTTCAACACATCAGTGACAGTTTCTGATCAAGGCAAATACTTGATGGCTTAAAATATAATAGAATATAAGCTGCACAGATGGCTCAGTGGATAGAGCTCTTCAGGATTAAGTCATACCCAGAACCTATCTGAAAGCCAAGCAGGTGTGGTGTTCATCTTTAATCTCAGCACTCAAGAGGCAGATGGGAGTACCTTAAACAAGCTAGCTAACAAAACTACCTTGAAGAATGGAGCTCTCTGTGCTCAACAAAAGACCCTATTTCACAAATGAAATGAAATGTTATTGGTATAAAAACCCAGCATCAACCTCAGGCCTCCATGTCCATCCCTATGCATGCATTTCTGCACACAAACAAGACACACAAACATACACACCCACACTCTGGAAACATTATGCCAAAGAGTCAACATTAAACTTTTGCAAAGCTTCTACAGTTTATGCATAAATAACATCAAAAGATAGGCAAGTTTAAAATTAAAGATGTCCACTCATAAAAAAAAGAACCCCCCCCCCAAAAAAAAAACCTCTCAGAAAGCAAATTTAGACTACTAAATAAGGAGTAGTGCCAGAGAGGTCTTAAACACTGGTGACAGGAGTCAAACTGGAGAGGGCATTTTAGGAAACTGCATTACAAGGCATGATGGGCGTGTACTATAGAATGTTCCAAGTAGCAGTTACACCTTTCACAGGAAGGATGGAGACTGGAGTACTTCAGGCATGATGGGCGTGTACTATAGAATGTTCCAAGTAGCAGTTACACCTTTGCAAAGATGTTTGGGGTAAAAAAAAAATCTATGAATTTTACTTTTTAAATGTTTACAAAACAAATGAAACAACTGATTCACTTCTCTGCTTAGTGGAGCATTCTTTTAAAAGTCATTTTAAAATCATGGGGGGGTGCTAATGAGTGAAGGAGTCCTTGAAGGTAGGAGAGGATTACAGATCCCTTGGGGTTGGAGGTACAGGCAGTGATGAGCTGTTGGTACTGGGAGCCATACTTGGATCCTCAGCAAGAGCAGCGTGATCTCTGTCTTCCCAGCACTGGAGCATTCTTTTAGGATAGAAATATCATTAACATTGCTGAATTTCCGGTTTCCTGATTGCTGATTACTAAATTCTCATACTATTACAGCTAAGTATTCACACAAAAATTCACACTACCACCAGGGAGCCCCACTCTGAGCACCACTGGATCTGAGATATGTTCTAAGTAAGACTTCTCCAATTTTGTCACTTTCTGTACCATGTAAATTATTATTTTCCCAGAAGTCTTTTTATTTGACTTATCTTTTTAATTTAAAACGATGTATTCTGAACAAAGCGCTATCTTGTTTTACATTAGTACAAAATTAACTTTAGTTCACCTAGACAGTAATCACAAAACATATTAAAATATTTTATGCTGTATGTTAAAATATATTAGACTGAATATTAACCCAGCCTTAGGGCTTGCAGAACTTGTTAAAATAACCGTTGTTTTCGTTTGGTGTTTATGTGTGTGCACGCATATGTGTGTGTGTGTGTTTCTGTGTGCTCAAGATGTGTGGAGGTCAGAGGACAGTTTTGGCTGTCAGATGGTTTTTTTTGGAGACAGGTCTCTTGCTGGCCCAGAAGTTACCAGAAAGTTAGGTGACGTGGCCCGTGAGCTCTAGGATCTTGTTTCCACCTGCCCAACATTAGAATCGCATGTCAATACCACCTTGCCTAGTTTTTGTTTTTATCTAGCTTCTACAGTTTGAATTCAGGTCATTGAGATTGTTAAACCATCACCTTACTGACTCAGTCAGCTTCCTAGCCCACAATTGTTTTCTTTTCTTTTTTTTAATATTCTTTGATCGTTTCATACATGCAAGTAGTGAATGTGATCATTTTGAGCCTCCCTCTCTCCCTCTTATCTCCCCTCTGTTTCCTGCTGAAACCCTGGGATTTTGCTTTTCTCCCATCCCAGTCCCTTCTGCTTTAATGTCTTTTTATTCTTCATTTAATTAGGATTGCTTTCGTTAACTTTAGTCAGAGAGTGTTTACTGGAACATAGACAACTCATCAGTAGCTCTATCACTAAAATAAATAAATAAACAAATGAACTGATGTTAGAATTATGTTAAAATAAAAATGGCATCAATGGAGACAGCACACAGCCAGAGGTTTAAAAATTGAATTAAATGTCACCATGGGATTGCTAACTTTATCATATTTGTTTTATGGACAGTGAACAAGCGAACTTTCATACCTCAGCCAGTCTCTTATGACAATGAAAAATAATTCACACTGGCATCTTAGACTTTTTATGACTTTTCAGTAAATGGCTGGACTATTTTCAAAGAAATGCGCCAATGTGGGTTTAGTTTAGCAGTAAAGATAAGGGCTAGGTATTCAGTTTTGGTAGTTTGCAGTAAGCTGGCAGAAGTTAGCCTGGGAGAGGGTGAGCGATCTAAGCAGAGTTGTGTTCAGCAACAGGACAATTCAAATAAATGTGAAAAAGACAATTTCTAACTCCAGGTTGTTTTTTGTTTGTTTGTTTGTTGGCTTGTTTTAGTGAAAAATGACAATTAAGAGTTCTCTCCATAAAGAGTGAATGTGTGTGAACTTGAGAACTTTCTGTGTTCTCAATTTCAGAGACATTTTCAACACGGAAATATAATTTGATTTCCTTAGTCCTATGTGTATGTATTACACACATGACATCAACTATGAAAATGCTAATATGTTGAGTTTAGTATGAAGATATATTAATATAGAAAGTCAGGCCTAAGTGTCAAACCAACAGGAAGTACGAGGCAGGAGAACTATCCAAGTTGGTAGAGTGCTTGTCTGAAATACATAAAGCTCTGGGTGTGAGCCTCTGCATCCCAGAGACCGTATATAATGGCACAGGTGTAATCCCAGCACTTGGAAAGTGGATGCAGGGGGAATCACAGGTTAAAGGTCATCCTGAGATGCACAGTGAGATAGAAGAAAGCCTGGGCTGGGAGAGACCTGTCTATAAAGAAACACCTATCTTGTCAGAAAAAAAAGAATCACTTAGTATTGGATTGAATAAGATACAATGAAGGTATTTGAAGATAAAAATGACGAACTATTGGCAATTGTTTCATGTGTTCCATTGTGAGCCTTAAAGGGTGTGTTTCCCATTTTTAGCAATGAAAGATAGTGTGGAAAAATCACTTGAGTAGAAAGGACCAAGACATCAGCCCTATACAAAGAACTATCATTTCTATAGGCAACAAAGGAATGATGACAGTGAGAAAAATAGCCATCCCTAGGCAAGAGTAGCCAACACCAAAAGGTAAGCTCTGAAACTATGTATGTCATGTGGCATTATAAAGACTGAGTAGATATACAAGATTAAATACAGAAATTCTTTATATTACAAAGATAACACACACATACACGTAAAGAGAGGTCATGATTTTAAAAGAAAGTAGAGGATGGTACTATGGAAGGGTTTAGAAGAATGAGAGAGGAAATGAAATTATAATCTTAAAAAACATTTAAACAATAAAATGACATGCATTGATATGACAGCATTCATTTTTGTGTCACAAAAACAGCATGTTTGTCAGGGGGCTGGACTGTTTCTTAAGCTTTAGCTTTGGAATGAAGTAGACCCAGAGCAGAGATGTAGCTAGCCCTCATCTGATGTTATGAGTGAACAAGAAATAAACCTGTACTGTGGATTAACTGTTGGTACATGTGAGGTGTGTTTTGCTGCAGTGTACCCAGGAAATATAACTTCTACCACAGAACTAAGTATGTGGAAGCACAATATAGAACCAAGACTTGGCTTCTTATTGCAGTGTGGTTTTTATGTCAATGCAAACTCTTTCATCGATACCAATGTGCTTGAATCCTTAAGAGGGACCACCACTTTAACTATTGCTGGAAGACACAAGTATTACATTATGAAGATATTCTCGCACAGGCTTGGGAAAATGAGCCACAGAAGCATGAAGACAAGGGGTTAGATCCCCAGAACCCATACAAAAGTCTGGGCATGGCAACACGTGTCAGTGATTACAGTGCCAAAAGGATATAGGTAGGCAGATTCCTTGAGCTTGCTGACTGGGCAGTCAAGGAAACTGGTGAGCTGCCGACTCAGCTGAAGTCAAGGTAGAGAGTCTGAGGAAGACTCAAGCATTGATCTCAGACTTCCACTAAGCATGTAAATATGTTCATGAACATATTATATGAACATGTACAAACGTATACAAGATATTTGCAGAATCCATCAAACTATATTCAGAATGTATGAGCATACCTAAATGATACAGAAAATGAAAGTAATTGTCTCACTCTTCTCTCTCTCTCTCTGGGGGTATGCATGTGCGTATGTATGTATGTTTGCATGTGTGTTAGTGTTCATGCGTATGGAAGCCCAAGACTGGTGTAAAGAATCATCCTCCGCCACCACCACCCCAACTTATTCATTGAGACAGGTCACCCAGTCAAACCCAGAGCTCAACAATATGGCTGTTTCCACTAGAGAGCTTTCTCTGGGGATTCCAGACCCATCTTCCAAGGGTGCCATGTGACCCTACCTTTGTATAGGTCCTGGGGATCTGAACTCTGGTCCTTATGCTTACCTGCCAATAGCTTTAGCCACTAAGACTTCTACCTGGACTGGACCCAAAACACTGAGCTTCTGGTATCTCTTGATTTGGCTGTCTAGATTTGGAAAAGTAAAGATTTACTAATGTTATTCTCTCTCTCTCTCCTTCCCCCCTCTCAGGTTTTAGGATTACTTAGGCATACATTTAATCTTAGTTTCCAGATTCCCACTAAAGACAGTTTGAAATAAATTTAACCCTTAGAGTGGAACACTTCACTAGACATGGCCTCATTATTCTCTCATTTGAGACCAGAGCTCTGATAAAACTGACTAAATTAGCTAAAAAAAAATTTGTACAAAGGTCCCAAGCCAGAAGAAATCATCCTATGCTATAGTTACATCACTGCACAACACCGCACCTGCTAAAAGAGGTTCTTACTGTAACACCTGATTTTACTGCAGGAGCGCTTCATCTTCTCTTATTTCCAAACTGATGTTAACTGTTCTTTTCTCTATGCACAAATGAGCCTGATACACTGCTTTCTGTGTTCTGAGCTAACTGCAGTTTCAATATATTCAACAGCTACTGGCCTTTATTAACAAGGCCTTTTGCCCTGCAGCTAAATCTGAAAGCTTCTTGAGATGAAATTGTGACTTCATAATAAAACCTGTTCTGGAGAAATTGCCACTTGGCTCTCAGTGTTTTTTTGTTTTGTTTTCTTTGAAGTAACAATGCAGTCACATATATAAGGTTTACCTTCCATCATTCCTCATCTATTCTTTTTGTTCAATTTTTTCCCTCTTAAACGCATTTTTGCTTGCTTCTTTATGTATTAAAATAAGATTGTTAAAAAATATATTGAAAAAAATGCCTGAATGTAAAGTAAAGAAACCTAGATCCTCATGAACTACTGTCTCATGTAAAAAAAAAAAGAAACAAAGAAAAGCATATTATATTTCAAATATAAATAGATGATAGATAGATAGATAGATAGATAGATAGATAGATAGATAGATAGATATAGGCAGACAGACATAAATGAAATGAAAATGTACAAAAGGACTCTGTCTTGCTATCTGACCACAATTCAGAAAGTCATGTACACAAATGATGGTAGTAAAAAAAAAATGATAACAGAACCTGCAGAAACACAGTCTGATTAGAATCCTCAATCAACTAAAGCCATTTCCAAGCAGAAAACTTAGAGCCTTTCAATTGCCTGTGTACAAATTGAAATTCTTAGATCAGTATAGAGTTATCTGTGTTTCACTGTGACCCTCTATGACTCAAACAAATTATTGTAGTTTGGCTGTGTTTTAACTGTGATGTTTGGTTCTAGCTTGCTTTTCTGTTGCAATAATTAATAATAATAATAAGAACAACAACGATAATCATAATCTGACCAAATGCAACTGAAGGGAGAAAAGGGTTTATTTATGCTTACAAATCCAACCTACAACCACTGCTGAGGAAGCTGAGTAGTAACTGAAGGAGCTGCCAGGGAGAAACTCTGCTTCCTGGCTCCTCTCGCTCACAGCCAAGATCCACCTGCCTAGGCATGGCATCACCCACAGTGGGCCGTGCTCTCTCACATCAAGGAAATGTTCCACAAACAAGTTTCTAGGCCAATCTGATGGAAGCAAATTCTTAGATGAGGTTTCCTCTTCCCAGGAGACTCTGGATTTGGGGGATTTCACAAGAAAATGTAATCAACAAAACTTGTGTGACTCAAAAGAAATCACTGGAATAGGATTTATTTAGGCTAAGTAATGGGCTTCAGGCATACATTCATAGTCAGTCTCTAAGAGTTTTGGAAGTACCAAGGTGACAGTTACCTGAACATTCAGTAGCTGAAAAAAAAAATCTAATTGCTTTAAGTGCAAGGCGGAGTTTTCAAAAGCTAAACAGTTATTATTTTTTTTTTTAAGAGTTCAGTAACTCTTGTTGGGAATTTCTCAAATAACCTTTCCCTGTTTCTGTTTTTTTCTTACTTTTCTTAGACATCAAATTGTCAGCTGCTCAGTATGAATGGGAGATTTTTATTTTATTTTATTTTTTTGTACAAAACTTTGAAGGAACCATACCATTCCAAACGTTTTTGAAGAAAATGACCTCTTACCTACAGAATTGGCAAGGCGTTTGTACTAAAGAATTGCTCTTTTCTCCCGAAAGCAATTTGGTGTATTTTGATTTACGATCTTGACGTGTTTTAAAGGTTAAGAAAATGCTCAATCGTTTCTCCGTCTCAGGCCCAAAGATCTACTTCTCAGCTCTAGTTGCTTAATGTTTAGTATCCAAAAATAACTGATGAAATGATGAGTTCAGGCCTTATGTGTAGTAAATACAGATTCTCCTGGCATAATTATGTAGCATTGGGGGTGGGAGGAACTGAAGCATTTTATGGGACTTAGAATTAGAAGAAAATAACTTATGCTTGAAAGTCAAATACATTCTTCTCTAGATCTCTCCCTGACGGAGCAGAAATCTTGATTGACAGGATATGCTCTAAGGATACACATCTTTGGAACCCAGCTTTAGCAGGGTTTGTTGGTACAGATTAGAAGCAAACATTAGAATAAAAAAGTTCTTGGATATTCCTGTCTGAAAATGTAAGAAAAATTTTTTTGATTGGATGGATTTGGGTAAAGTTGGTTAGAATTTGGATTCTGTTGATCCTGGATCCAACTTTGAAATGTGTGGTTAGGTGGGTAGGAAGAGCCCCTCAGTAGTGGACCACATCTGAGAAGCACACAGCTGTTTCTCTAAGTTGCCTTTTTCTGTTCCTTTCTTCCCGATTCTGTAAAATGAGGGTGTAAGACCAGGTTTTATTTTTGATGTATGTGTCTGGCTGTCTGTCTGCCTGTCTCTCACTCTTTCTTTTTATGTATGTCTGTTCATGCATGCACTCATGCATGTGTGTGCTATGTATATGGATATGTTCATGTGCATGTAGGTTGTATGTGCACATTGTTTGTAATGCCTCGTCTCTCCCCATTGCTACTTATTCCTTTACTTAGAAGCGTCATCCTAGGCATTCCCTGCTGTTTTCTGCTCCATCCACACTTTCGCTATTAGATCTAGTTGATGTCTTAATGGGGGTTTCCCAGGGTATATATTTTTAGTAACTTATATGATGATGTTTTGCTATCATCTATCATCTATCTATCTATCATCTATCTATATCTATAATCTATCTAATCGTCATCTTTTAACTATCATCCATATCTATCAATCTAACTATACATCTGTCTATATATTAATCATCTGTCATTTATTTTACTCAAACTTGCAATATATTTAGTAAACTACTTATTCAAAAGAGAAAACATGATATCATAGAGCATTATTTTTTGACCACATAGAACAGCAGTCCATGATTTTGGATATTTTGCTTCTGTATTATACTCTTACTGATGCTGAGGACTTAGAAGCCCCATCTTTATGGTCGTTAGAATGGTTCTATGAGGCACTGTTTCACTTAGATCTGTTCCTCATGTCCAAAACAAAGGTTCAGTTTACTTTCTATGGGGGAAAAAAAAACAACAAAAAAACATGAGGGCCAAACACATTCACATTTTCTTTTACTTCTATTGCTTCCTGATTTCTTTTAGGCTTTGATCTTGTGGTGTTTGTCTGAATATACAGTGTGCATGTGAGCATGTTGTTTGTGTGGATTTGAATGTACCCATGGTACAGCGTGTGTACAAGGCTTCATCTTCTGCCCTCCCCTCGTTTGAGGAAGACTCTCCTTGCTGTTTGCTTCTGTGCATGCCAGGCTAGCTGTCCCACGGGCTTAGAAAAACCCTCCTGTAATGTTGCCGCCCATCTTCCTAGGATTCCAGATGCACGCTACCATGTTCTGCTTTACATGGTTCATTAGATTCTAAACTCAGATCCACACATTGTGTGCCAAATACTTTACCACTGAGTTAGTCCAGGTTTCATTTCTTTATTTTTTAACAAGTACTTTGTGATCTTGACACTTTAAAGGAGGAGTGTATGTGTTGAAATATAAATCTTAATTCTAGTTTATAATTTTATGTTCCATCTGCCACTTTGAGTGGTTTTAGCAGAGGTTAACTAAAAAGACATAACCCATCATGCGTCTTTCCGAAATAATGCCTCTCGTTTTATTTTGTGACTGTAGTTTCTGCTGAAACTCTCCCTGTCTCTTCAGTCTGGATTCTACCATCCTGATGTTATTCCTGCCTCTTTGGCTGGTTCCCCCCATCTTGATGTCACCCTTACAGCTTCATCTAGCTTCTCCCATGTTACCCCTGCCTCTTCATCTGGCTTTCTCCAAGAAACTGCTGCCTCTTAATCTGGCTTCACCAATGGCACCCCTGCCTCTTCAGATGGCTTCTCCCATGTACCCCTGCTTGGGTGACACCACCTCATCCTGGCTTCCCCTATTCTTCATGTAAGGCTTCACTGGTCTGTGGTTCTAGAGCTCGTTTCTCAACCTTAAGTTTACTTCTCCATCTCTCCTGCCAACCAGAAAATTGTATATTATCCTAGGGTTTAAAGTACCATGGTCTTCTAGCATGCTTCCAAACTAGACTTTCATGGGTCTCTAATTATATTTTTCTCCATTCAGGACATTTGTTTGAGTATTTTTCAGGTTTAAATTTTTGAAACAGAACTCTGGGTTTATTCCAAATTTGCTTCCTCCCTTTCACTTCCTATGGTTGAAAATAGTTCTACCATTTTCTGCTGTTGTGCAGTGACCTCCCAGTGAGCCTGGACTTCAGTCTTTCTCTTGAGCTTATCATTTCCAGGTACAGTGGCAGATCCTTTTGTTTTGCCTCTCAGATGTCTGAAGTTTGATTGTTTACTATTCACCAGATTCACCCCAGCACCCTGGCGCAGTCACCATCATCTGCAGAGGAAACTCTTTACCTCAGTCTTTGATCAGTGCCTCTTTCCCATTATTGATGTTCTTTGTTCATGAGTCAGAGTGAGTTTTAATAAATGTAAGTATTACTGTATGGCTTTACACATCAGTCAAAACATTTCAGGGACAGAAATTATTTCATCTTCCAAAACCCTGAGCAAGTTTACCTAATTTTTCAGCTCTTAGTTTAGGTATTTGTAATGTGACTGCAGCAATGATGACCACATCTAAGGAGCTTCACTGCCTAAGTCAGCTTACAAATTCTTAGCAAGTTACTGGAATAGAGTATTCTAGCAATAAAAGGCATTTGTATAGTATCTATTACATTTCTCATCACAGTGTGAAAATAAACATAAAACACTTCAGAGAAAAAGGTTTATTTTGGTTGATGAGCTCAGAAGTTCAGTCCTTCGATGGTCTCACACATGCTTGGGAAGAACATCATTGCAGTCACAGTGTGTGTCCAAGAAGAGCTGTTCTCTTCAGATGGACAAGAAGCAGAGGCACAAAGGGACCAAGGACATGATGGCCCCAAGGAGCTAACTCCTGGGACTTAGGCTCTCTAGCTAGATCCCATATTCTAAAATTTCCAGAAGCTTTCAAAATAGAATCATCCACTTAGGGCCTACGATATAAAACAAAAGCCTGTGAGAGATATTTCATATTCAACCATATTGATTATTAATTGACAATATGTGGCCCATTTATTAAACCCATTTCCTATCGCCATGAAAGCAAGAGTTCAAATAGTCAGAATTGTCATTGCCTCTCATAAGTGAAGCATTGGAGGTGCTTGCCCAGGACTGAATGTCTTAGTTAATTTGCTCATCCACTAATCCTTCTATTCTACATGACAGAGGGAGTGTCTGCTGTGGGCCAGACATTGCTCTCGCTGTTAGGACTACAAAGATAAATGAATCTTCATCTCTGACCAAGAAGGGAAAAGCATCTCATAGGAAGATAATTATCAAAGATGTGACTGCAATGCAATGAAGTGAATACTGGATTAGATGGATTCCTTAAGAATTCAGAGTCAGAGGGTAGGGTTGCTTTGAACAGGAATCTTACAATCAGTGCTGACTGGAGACTGGACCAACATTTTGGCTTCTGAAAGTCATCTTGAGTAGGCTAGAATAAGCAGTAGGAACTTGGTTATTATCTTTCACAGACACCTTTTTTTTTTACGGTTTTTTTTTATTTAACTTTTATTAATTACACTTTATTCATTTTGTATCCCCCCCCCATAAGCTCCTCCCTCCTCCCCTCCCAGTCCTACCCTCCTCCCTCCTTTCTGCATGCATTCCCCTCCCCATGTCCACTGATTGGGGAGGTTCTCCTCTCCTTCTTTCTGATCTTAGTCTATCAGTTCTCATCAGAAGTGGCTGCATTGTCAGGGTTCTAGGGTGTGTGTGGTGTGTAGAAGACCATATGTCACATCTCTGTGAAGGTCAGAGGACACTTTGTTGGAGTTAGTTCTCTCCTTCTATCATGTATGTCCTGCACACTGAACTGGGGTGGTCAGGCTTGGCAGCAAGTCCAACACGTGCGGAGCCATCTTGCCAGCCCTGTGTTCCTAGACCTTGTCAAATATGTACAAGACAGGGGAGGTGAATTTGCAAATCAGCAGGGTGTTTTTGTTTTAACCATTCCATGAAACGGAAGAAAAGAAAAGCTGAAAAGAAAAAAGCCATGTCACAGTCCATAGAAGGCAGGTCATGTGCGGCCTTGCTCTGGGTTATAATGAAGGACTGTCTGTTAGCTGGGCCTCACAGAGATGCAGTAATCTTCTTGAGAGTCTTGACCTTGCTGAGCTTCACACAAAAGGAACTTGAAGAACATTTATCACAAGAGAAAGAGTGTGTGGGTCACGATGGGAAGAAACAAGTGAAAGCATGCGCATATGTGTCTGAGGAGGTAGACATTATACAGATGGGCATGGAGGCCAGACATTGACCCTGGGCATCATCCCTCAGGAGCTGGTCACTTAGTTATTTTTAGACAGAACTTCTCACTGAAACCCACTGCTTGGTGATTCAGGTTGGCTGGCTGGCAAGTGAGCCCCGTAGATCCCCCTGTCTCTACCTTTCCAGTGGATTACAAACTTGCCACATGACCTCAGGCTCCCAAGGCCGAAATTGGAATTAGAGGATGTTCTAGCATCTGTACTTGAGAGTTGTGTGCTCCTGCACGGGACTGGCCCTTGTGATTTGGGAATGAGCATACCCGCAAGATTACACATTAAAGATACCAAATCGTACAACAAGCAAGCAAAATGCTTATGTAAATTGCAGACAGAGTTGGTAGCTCTCCCCCCCCAGCTTGCCTTGCTCGTCCCTTCCCTTTCTCTCCCTCCCCATTTCTCTATTCCTCCCTTCCCTCTCCCTCTAGTCCACTTCCTCCTTCTTGTCATCTCTTTTTCTCTTCCTCTCTTTGTTTCTCTCTTTTTTTCTTTCTGACATTGCCTCATCATACAGCTCAGGCTGACTGAAAAACTTACCGCATAGCAGACTGTCTTTCACACGTGAGGACCTTCGGTCTTGGATTCTTGCCAAGCATACAACACATCTGACCTGTTTTTCCTTGCTGTTTCTGGTGCTAAGGATGTAGGCCTCCTGTTCTCGGAGCTCTGGTCTTCTTCATATTCAGCGCTCAGGTATGGTCAACCAGCCACCTTGCCCTGGTCATTTTGGTTCAGTATGTCATGTCTCTGCCTATGTACGTTTCTGGGACTGGATTTCCTGAGGTTGTAGTATCATCTGTAAGTGCAGGTCCTGATTTGGGTTCTGACACATTTTCACAAGAACACTGGTCCCTCTCCTTTTCCTATCTCTATCAGGAATAAGGCTCAGATACTAGATTTTTCCTGTGACTCTGTTAGCTCTGTCTCCTCTTCTACATTTTGCTCTCTGCCATCTCCCTGCATACACTAGACGAGATAAACCTCTTTTCTCTCCCACACTTGTTATCTTTGCAATAACTTTAGGAAGGAAAATATCATTTATTGGAAGATGCATGCAGATTAGATGTGTTAGAATTGGGGTGGGGAAAAACTGAATTGTTAAAATGTGATAAATTTCCAAATAAGTCACACAGTGTTTGTAAGAATTCAGAGAACCTTGCAAAATTCCAGGTGACTGGACACAATTAACTAATTTGAGATTTTACTGTGTACAGATATAGATACCTGGGTTTGGAAGGTGGTAGAAATCTCCTGAGGACATTTGAGTGGGTGAGGTTCTTGTCTCCTGAGAAAGAAGGATGGGCTCACCCAGGAAGGGAGGAAGCCAACACAGAGAGAAAATGTCACCAACTGCACACTTGATTTGGACCTTTGCTATCAAAAACAACTTTTACAGCTTCCACTTTGTAACATCTTTATGAAATATGCTTATTTTTATACATAACTTATTGGGATATTTTATACACATTAAAGTGTGGATTTAAATGGAAGAACACCAATGCACTTAAGAACCTATGCAAGAAAACATGGGATAATACCAACAAATTCATTTTGTAAATACATGCTTAGAGTGAATTATAAGTAATTATAAAGCAATTATGCAAATTACCAAGTGACAGTGAGTTAATATAGCAGATATTTAAGAAGCAAATTATTGTTGTTCAGCTTTTTGCAATACTAATGTTAATTACCAAAGGCTGTGCTACAGCTTGGCAAGAGAGCTGACTACTAACGGATTCCTGAGGGTACCAGGGGCAAGAGAGAAACAGCAGCCTACCTGAAAATTGTGTAAAATATGCGGACCTTTTTCTTGATTTTTAAGGGTTTTAAGTTTATTCTTTGGCAACCTCACACATGCATATATTATATTTTGATCATATTGACTTTCATTACTCATTATTCCTCTTTCATCCTATGAATCCTTTCTTCTTTCCAAGTGTTTCTCCTACTTTCAGGTCTTTTAAAATATTTAGGTTTTTTGTTTTTATTTATGTGTATGTGTGTGCCTTTGTGTGTGCAGGAGTCTGTGCAGGGCAGACAGGGCATTGGCTCCCCTGGAGCTGGAGTTACAAGCAGTAGCCAGATTGGATGTAGGAGAGTGGAATCCAGCTCCAGTCTTCTCCCAAACTAGGAAGTGCTCTTAGCTCTTAGTCTGATTCCCAGGCCCTCTTTTCAGAGCGGCTCACTGCCTTTGATTAGGATTACTTCCATGCTGACAAGTGTACAAGTTGTTTACCAGAGAACAAGAAACTAACCTGTTGCTACACCTCTGAGGGAAAAAAAAGACACATTGTTTCCAGCAGCCATCAATTTTCAACTTTCTTGATCTATGAACCTTAAAAAACAACTCAGTTCAGTGTTCATAAGCCAGTGCTGGTAGCCAGTGATAACGTTGCTTCTAGAAGACATCTATCAAGGCAACATTCGCTTGTGGAACCGAAAGGAGTTCTGTGTAAGTTTGGAAAATCAATGCAGTTCTTAGTGTAACAATGATGGGAAGAAATCACAGGTACAGCATAAGGCATAGTGTTTCCCAGAAACTATTATTTGTGCAATATTTTCATTTTACCGTCAGCCTTAGTTAGGGCTTCTATTGCTGTGATAAAGACCACGACCAAATGACTCGGGAGGAAAGAGTTTATTTCCACTTTCAGCTTGTGAATCCACCATTGAGGGAAGCCAAGGCAAAGAACACAGGACAGGTCCCTGGAGCCAGAAACTGAGGCTGAGTGCTGCTTACTGGCTTGCTCCTAATGGCTTGTTCAGCCTGCTTTCTTACAGCACCCAGGACTACCAACCCACGGATGGTACCATTCTCAGTGAGCTGAGTCCTCCCACACAAGTCATCAATCAAGAAAATGAGTGAAAGGCTTGCCCACAGGACAGCCTGGTGGCTGCATTTCTCAACTGAAGCTTCCTCATCCAAAATGACCCTAGCTTGTGTCAATTTAATGTAAAACCACACAGCACACCACCCTATATAATGCCAGACGACACAGCAGTCACAGTACAGGCAGACAGTGGATAACTGTATTCTTAATTGTGTGTTTGTGTGTGGGTGTTCTCAGCGCATATATGGAGAAGAGAGTTCAACTCTGAGTTGTTCCTTAGGCACCTCTGTGGGACAAGGTCTCTCATCGGCTTGGAACTTCACCCAGCCGCCGACTCACACTTCCAGAGCTCTGCTTGCTCACCACCTCCCATCTCACAGCCCTGTGATTACAAGTCCTCTCCAGCCATTGTGCATGGCTTTTTACATGAGTCCCTGGGATCCAAACTCACATTCTCATTCTTGAGAGGCAAGTGCTTTACCAACTGAGCCCTGCACATCCACTTTGATGGTGATATCCAACTTCTGCTGGGTTTCCACTTCCAAGATCAGGGCTCCTTAGGGTATAATCACACCACTAGATAGTAGTTTTAGATCACTGGAGAACTAATAAAAAGATATTCAACCAAAATGTACAAGTGGGCGTGCAAGCGTACAGGCTCAGGAACCACCCAGCAATAATCCACTTATTCTCAGTTGACTGCACAGGGAGTTCCTGTTTTGAGTTCTCCTGAAGGAAGGATGCCATCCATCCTTCACTGCCACCAGAAGGCAGCGTCTTCATGTCTTTAGACAGCATTACATGTCTAAAGCTAAGCGAGACTATGAGAAGACAGAATTCTGGCGTTGGTGGCTGGTGTGCTTGTCCGGCAGGCAGGGAAGTATCTTTTCCTTTAAAAGACAATCCTTTAAATTTCTTGGTGTTATGAAGAAAATTTTAGCTGTCAATCTTCGGGTGCCATCCCGCTTGGTTTTTGTGGTAGGGTCTCTCACTGTCCGGGAACTTGCTGCCTGGGCCTGACTGCGCAGCCAGCACCAGGGTTGTTGTCTGCCTGGCTCTGAGATTACCAGCCTGTACCTCAAGACTCGGCTTTTACAGGTGTCCTAGGAATGGAAAGCAGGTCTTCATCCTTGCAAAGCAACGTAGGGGAATAAGGGTTTCCTCTGGCTCACAGCTCAAGGGTACTGTGGGAAAGTCATGGCTGCAGTCGTGTGAGGCAATGGTCATATTGCTTTCACAGTCAGGAAGCAGAGACAGATGAATGCTGGTGCCTATCTTGCTCTTTCCTTTTTATTCAATTTGGCACAGCAATCTAGGGTGTGAGTTTAGGGTAGGTCACAGTTAGATGCATCCTCCCACCTCACTGAACTAGATCTGGAAACTCTCACAGGCATCCTCATCTCCTTAGTGATGCTAGATCCTGTCAATTTGCCATCAATACTAACCATCCTACTTTCCTTATGAAATGATCAAAATGGTATATGTTTTGTTGTCTCCCTTCCACATTCCTAATGCAAACATTTATCAAGTAACAGAAAAGGGACCTTGCTACATCCATGCAGATGGAACTCAGTTCAAACACCCAGATTAGCATAATTTACCTTGCATGTGGAGGCCACAGAATTCTTGGGGGAAGGATGCCTTTCAAGTCTTCCCAGGCAAAGAAACCCAATAGCTTGCCCTCCATTCTGTCTGAAGCTGTTTAAATAGCTCATGGGGTTATATTAGATTTTTTCAAAGTACTGTTTGAATAATATTAACTTGGAATATTTTGTTGGAGCCCCCAAAGATTCAATTTTAAAAAATGCTCC
The DNA here is from genome assembly GCF_907164565.1 of Psammomys obesus. NCBI lineage: Eukaryota > Metazoa > Chordata > Mammalia > Rodentia > Muridae > Psammomys > Psammomys obesus. The sequence goes on along the minus strand of NW_026585504.1, from coordinate 63,706,401 downwards.
TTGATCATTAGCACAATTGGTGCCCTCATTAATAACCTGTGCTGCCAACCTTCAGGTCGTGGTTTCATCTGTGTCTTGTTGTTTGCAAGCTGGTCACAAGGAGCACTCTCAAATCATTGCGTAATAATCAATTTGCTTTGCTTTGCCTTGCTTCTGGATTCATTAAATTGTCTTCAAGGATGCCCATTAAGCATGCATTTCTCATCAACTAAGTGGTTCAAAATAAGAGCCTTTGAAGACTTCTAATTAGCTGGGTAAAGTTTAGAACAAAGTTATCAAAGGCCCCAAAAGACAGGTGTTTGCACTTTTAGACTGCACAATGCTTCTGGCTTAGTCACGTGAAATCATAAATGCGCTTTATTTTATTTATTTCACCCTTGAAGATCTCTTTGAAAAACCAAGATAAAAGGGAGTTCATTATTTACAGAACTTGCCATATTTGCAGATACTAATTGTTAGTTAGGTTAATTCACTCGTGTAAGAAACAAGTTGCCTTGTATGGAGAGTGACAGATAGGCTTTGCAAGCCCTCTAGGCTTGTGGGGAGACTTGAGCCCTCAGAAGTGTAACATGTAAGAAGAGTATTTTAATGCTTTAGGAGTAGGAAGTTTCTTTCCTAGGAAGAAAGGAATGGTAGAACGAACCTATCTGTTCATAGCCATAGAAATGGGAGAGATTTTGCAAGACCACTTGTGAAATTGGAGGGACACAACACAAAAACAAGTAACATCTCTGAAGTATACTTGTTCTTAGTTGGCGACTTGATTGGATCTGGAATCCCCGAAGAAACACACCTCTTGAATCTTTGAAGGCATCTCTTAGAAGGATTTGCTGAGGTCTGAGGTTCTTTCCCTAGGGTATGGCATGTTCCATTGGGATCTAGGTATTAACAGGCAGGTTGCTTACTGGCCTGACTTTTCCTCTTGCTGCTGAATGCATTTATGCCTTTGGTGTTCGTGCTGATGCCATCCATCCTTCACTGCCACCAGAAGGCAGCGTCTTCAGCTCTCTAGTGTGGGTTGAGGACCACCACTCAGGAATTTTTCAGTCCTTCAGAGTCAGACTGGAACTGCTGAGTCATCCAGCTTCATGAACTGAGCAACTAACACAGCATACAGATGACCAGATGACCACTGTTGGACTACCCAGCCCCTGTTAGCTGTATTCTAGTCTAGTAAACCCCTTTAATAACACACACACACACACACACACACACATATATACACAGACACATACACAGATATATATACACATACATATATACAAGATACATACACAGACACACACTTTATTGGTCTGGAGACCTGGACTCCTACACTCATCTCAAGAATGCAGTTATCAATTACCAACCCTAGTTATAAACTGGAATTATTGAGGATATTTGGACAAATATTCATAGCTGATTCTCAACCCAAGTCAATCCAAGTTTTCTGCTCATAGTATACCCATACCGTAGTACTTTTTAAAATATGGCTTAAATTATTTAGATGGCAGCTAAGGTTGAGGATGATTGTCTTAAAATCTACTAGTCATCAGTTTCTGGATCCTGAAGTAAAACTCTTGAGGTCCATTTTGAATACAGGTATGCTCCATCCTTCTTACAGATGGGATGCAAGATTTTCCTTAGTGGTTAACTATTTCTATATGGTGTATATATATATATTTTAGAATACCACGAAGACCAAATCCAGAAGTTTTTGGTTTCTTTTGGTTGCTTTATTAAATCTTTTAAGAAACCATCTGGCTGAACTTTACATTAGCAAATAATAAAATGACTTTGCATTCAAACCAGTTCAATCATCATTCAATGACCAAGTCTGGAAGGCGCCTATAGCCAAGACAATGCTTATTTCAGCTCAGTTTTTAGGATGTTGCAGACTATTGTTACAGTGAAAGCATGGTAGACCAGCCTAGTTTCAGGTACAGAGAACATCTAGCAAGGGCTGTTTCAGGTTCTGGTGGATAAAAAAGCAGAGAGAACATGTCAGACCACGAATAGGTTCAACATTCAAAGCCCCAGCCTTAAGGACTCTGTTTCCTCCATGTGCCCACAGTTTTCCAGATAATTTTAGAATTGGGAGCCAGGCATTCATAGCACAATCCTACGGGGGATATTTCAGCTTTGATCCATAGCACTAAGCATAGCTGAGTCTGTTAAAAGACCTAGACTCCTAACCTAGAAATAGAAAGCATGGGGCGAAAGACAATGGAGAGTAAAGTCTAATAAAGCTATAAACGTTAGGTAGTAAAGAACATATACATATTATAAAAAGGGTTTGTGAGAATGGCTTGTAAATTATAGGGGCTGATAGGCCAAAAATGGCCATCTGGACCCTGGAGGGACTGCGAATACTGTGTTTGCCTAGTTCACAAAGCTCGACGGCCCTATAATCTCCGTCTGTGCTGAGCTCCACAGATTTTCTTCAGTGTTTGGGCACTGGAGAGCTAATGCAGGAGATCTGAGGGGAAAGCAAGCAAATTAGAAAGATGTCCAACATGACAGTTAAAGCTCTAAGTAGCTTTCTTCTATGGCTCCACTTCAGTGAGCCAGTTAGAGTCTTCAAACCTCAGAAAACTCAGTCTCTTCAGTGAACATGGAAAGAAAAAAAAATAATGCAATCCATATTATTTCTGTGCATAGTCTTAAGTATTTTTTACATAGTTAGTTTAGGCCTGGAAACCAGAAGCTACAGTTTTGTCTGGCCAGATCCGTGCCGTGAGCCCTTAAATGAGAGGTGTCCTCTGTGTTGAGAACAAGGGATCATGGACCCTTCTAATTCTTCAGGTTACAATGGACAAAGGCCTGGAAAGATGGCTCAGTGATAAAGAGCTCACATTGGTCCTGCAGATGACCTTTATCTAGCGCCCACGTAAGGCAGATTCCAACCACCTTACGCTCTAGCTCCAGGAACTTTGGTACTCTCTTCTGACCTCTGTGAACACCTGCTCTCACATGCACGTAAGTCCTCCTATACACAAAATCAAACTTAAAAAGTCTTTAAAATAATTATATAAATGTTGCAGATGCCCTGGTGATGTTGGCAAGGGCAGAAACAGTTCCAGCTCAAATAACATAAACACACAATTCTGCATGTTCTAAGTGGATCAGATGTCCTAACTTTACGCCCTGGCTGCCAGATGGGAGATGAGTGCTTAGAACTAACATCTGGCGATAGCTATTAAATAAAGGATGAAAGCAAGAGTTAGTAAAGACATTTTTCCCCTTCCTTGCTTTAGGCTTTGGTTCAAACTAATTTTCTTGTGTCCTCTATTGCTTCTTATGATGTAGAACTTTATTTTCTGGGGAATTGTAGACCCTCTAGAAGAGCATATTAAACGATTATTCTTATCACTGAAGGCTGTTCTTTGACAGGTACACTCAGAGACTAAAGAGAAACACCTTCCCCTGGAGAAAATGGGGAATAAGAATAAAGAATACATGGTATAATTCTAATGTGGTACAGTCCAGTCATGCTGGGGAAATGTGATGAATAATTCAGGAAGTTATAAAGTAGGAATTTGGAACCTTTTGTGAGCACACTAGCAATCTTAGGGGGGAAAAAAGCTAAGAAGACTTACTGAGGAATTTAGCTGGATCATTGAATGCTGGCTTGAAGTTCAGTGTTATTTTTATCTGAGTAGTTGGCTCGGCTCCAGAGTGTCCTGAGCATGGCTGAGAAATGAGGAGTGGCGAAAGCAAGCCCAGAGGACTAGTCAGCGAGTAACCTCAGTGGTGAAAAACTTAGACCTTGCTTTGTTCAACGACAGGGGACTCTCCAACTCTCTTTCAGTCATGGTGGCATTTGCCTTGTAACCTCAGACATTCTTTGGCAGGAGCCCACCCTGAACTCTCAGAGTTTCCTTAAGCTGACAGATAAGATTAAGGTAGAAAATGTAGAGACTACAGGGCACCAGCATTAGAGTTTAACTGTGTCTATACTCAGTGTATTGGCATTCTGACTATTGGTCCTTGTGGCATCCAAACTTGGTGGAACTGGTATGGTTCTTTGTGTCTTAACTCAGCACTGATATAGAAACAGTGCCTACAAGAGACTGCTATTTACAAATTCCTCCTAATCTTTTCAAATATATTTTATTCTCTCGAAACAGAATAATCACATTTCTGTACTGACTGACATTTTTTTTCTTCCCATCTCTTCTTGGTGAGTGTGTGTGTTTGTGTGTGTGTCTGTGCTGTCATGTGTCATGTATGCAAGTGTCTCTGTGTGTGTGTACTCAATATATCTGTCTCTGTTCCCCCACTCCCAACACTGTAGTCACAGGGGTTCACAGCTGATCCTGGATTTTTTTTACATTCTGAGGATCCCAGCTCACATCCTTAAAGATGTACACAAAGTTCTATATCCACTGAGCAATCTCCCAGATCGTGACATTTTGTTCTTGGTTTTCCACAGACTGAGACAATCTCAGGCTACTTTCAGGCTGTCCAAGAACTCAAAATTCAAGAGAATTGATGGCTAGCCCTCAGTGCACAGTGGCAGATAAGAGATCCTGTATCAAACAAAGGGGACAGCATGGCTGCCCTCTGATCTCCATGTAGGTATCATGCCAGGTGCATGCCCGCATTCAGATGATTACACACACATATATTTAAAAGGGTCTTTCTTTGCTGCATAGCTGTGCTTTCTTCTGTGTGCTTTCTTGCCATTGTGCTGTTTAGAAATACCATCTTCTGACAGGTAATTTCCTGAAAGCTCATTTATAGCTTGGATTTTGTTGGTGGATATAATAGTGTTATAAATGACAGTGAGAATCCAAGGCCTGTCCATATTAACTTATTGAGTTCATAATAGTAGCTGAGACGTGGCATGCACTGAAAATCTTTGTTGTTAGTTTTGAGGAAGAACTAATTTAGTTAAGATCGAGCTGGGAAGCAGACATACATTTCTCAAGAGCTCCAAAAGGACTTGGAAAAGTCCTCAGGCCCCTGGAAGAGGAGGTCTTCTCACTAAGATTACCTGCAATGTCTCCTTCCTTTCGATTCAAATGCTCTCCTTGCTACTCATTGTTTTAATCAGATAATAGTAAAACCAGTTGTTGGTTCATCAATGGAAGCCAAGGTACAGGGAGAAGAGGATAGAATGGAATTATGGAGAACAGTTTCTGTGGTGCTGAAAATTATTTTCTGTTGTACTGAAAATAATTTATACCTTTTGGGTAAGTTTTCACTGGCTGGCCTTGAATTCACAAAGACCCACCTGCCTCTGACTCTGGAAGGCTGGGATTAAAGGTGTACACCACTACCCCCTTCAAAGTAGAATATAAAGTACTATAATATATAGGTGGCGAGGGGAAAGAAATGGGCAAAAAGCAAAAATCTGGTAGACTGGCCTGGCATCATTTTGAAAGTACTGGTATTTGCTGAGACATAGAGCCAGCCATGTCTCTAGACACTGAAATGGCCCAGCTAGAAAACAGAAAATTGTTAATCTCAGTCGTACAGAAGGAATCCTCACACATAGGCATTGCCCTTTGATCTTACTGAGGACAGACTTTCCTTATCTGGTATTAGAACCGAGAAAAGAAACCCACCTACACGTCTATAACAACAGGAGCCCTTAGAGCCGTCTTAATAGAGCAGAGGCTTACTCCACTACACTTGATCTTGATCTTAGCCAAAAGGCCGAGAAGGGTGAGCAAAGGCTTACTCAATGGACTCGAGGCACAGTGCTTTTAAAAAATTTCATATTCGAGTAGGCCGCTAGCTCCCAGAGAGAAGCCATGCATCCGGATGTGCTATGCTTTTCTTTTGTCTGATAGGAATCTGTCAGTAATTGCTCCAGTCACAGATGATACAAAATGTATTTTGCATAAAAGCTGCACTAATGTTACAAGGTACCATTGGGGTGTTTGCTGAAGAGAGATACTGAATGAGGACTTTGTACAACAGAGATTTGTTTACTTTCTCTCAAAATAATTGTTTAAATTTAAGAGCAAATTATGGCATTTCCAGTTCACCAAGCTCCTAAATACAGCATTGTCCTCTGTGATTTGACTGCTCTCAGTGGACATGTAAGAGGAATAAAGATGTGATTAATGTAAAAAGTTTCCATTAAACAAAATATAAGGAAAGTGGACTACACAGAAAACAAAAGATGTTTATCAGGACAGGGTTGTAAGGACTCCAGATGAAGCCTCAGAGCTTTGGGCAGCCCCTTGGGGTGTGGCTGTGACCACCTGAGAGCTTTGCATATACACCAGAAAACAAGAGCAGGCCAACAAAGCTGGCTGTGAGATAGCGGTGAGGAAGACGATTTAGGGAGAGTGACACCCACAGAAACTCCCAGACTGCAGGGACATTCAGAAATGCTTATTGACATGGAGAGTACAAAGAGAGGAACTGTTAGAAGCTGAGTCAAAACTTGGAAAGGGTTTCAGCAACTTCTCCAGACCCAAAGAAGAGCTTGCTTCATTTTGGAAATCACGTAAGTTATATAATATAATAAAAAAAAAGTACTGTTTAAATTCCTTTTAAGGTTTTGTTGTTGCTGTTGTTTGTTTTTAGAATTGCCATAATTCTGGACTGCATAGATGTCATAGCAGGTAAAGGTATTTTCCATTAAGTTTGATGTCCTCAGTTTAATTCATGGGACAATTCATTGTGGAAGGAGAGAACCAATTCTTGCAACTTGTCATCTGACCTCCACACATATGTATGTGAATACAACATACTCTTTATACACTCACACAGCACACAGCACACAGCACACATACACACAATCACTAAAATGTATTATAATTTTTTAAAAAATGTTTCGCTTTTTATTGTTTCTGATGTTTTAAGTTCCAGTATGTGAAATAAATGCTATTTTGTCTGTATTTCATTTTCATTCATCCTACATATTTCTAAGTGTTAATAATAGTGGTCTGTAAAGATTGCTCAGTAAATAAAGTACACGGCAACCCAAGCATGATGGCCTGTATTCAGATTCTCAGAAATCATGTAGAATCTGGGCAATGTGTGTCTGGAACCCTAGAGCTGATGGAGACAGAAGGACCACTGGGGCTTGCTGGGCAGCCGGGCAAACCAACTGATAAACTCCAGGCCTACAAGTCAAAACCAAGGTGGAAATCAACAGAAGACACCTTATGTCGATCTCTGTTCACCACACTCTCGTACACATCTGTGCCATGCACATACACACACATGCACAAAAAGCTAAGAGGTTTTCAATATTTTTCTCCAAAGGAAAAGCTACAGAGGACAACTGTAATTTCCCTATTGGTTATTCAGGACTCTGTGCACAGTTTCAGCAGGCTCCATCCTTTCCGTATCCAGACAATTGTACAGGGTGAGAACTGAGAATACTTTGAATTCTCTGTGTGTGTACATGTATTTCTGATATTATAATAACAAAAATTCTCCCCTACCAATTCTCCCTCTAAACCTTCTCATATACCTCTCCTTGTTCTCTTCAAATATGTGGATAGCTTATTAGCACTAGCCCTGGAGCTTGAATTCGGCCTTTCATGCTGGCCAAGGAGCCATTTCACTGGCTGTTGCCTGTATTCTTGTCAAACAACATTAGTTGGAACTGTACACAAATGAAATCATAATATTTGTCCACAACATCTTGATTAGTTGTGTTGAGGCATCTGGGAGTCCATGCAGATGGGACATATATAATTACTCTTGGAATTTGGTTCTAACATATATCTACAGAAATAGCATGCTAGTGAAACCCACTAGAGTTTGGGTTGAGACATGGTACACCATGCAGCATAGGCTGGCCTCAAACTTTGAATGCAGCCTGGGATGGTGTTGAGCTTCTGATCCCCGTCTCTGCCCCGAGAATGCCAGGTTACAGGCCTGTACCACCAAGCCTAGCTTTATGTGGTGCTGGGTTTGTACTTACAAACCAAACATTCTAGCAAGTGAACTATATCCTCAGCCATCTTAAATCAACAAACCAAATTCTTCCTCTTTTCTATTTTTTTATATTTGAGTTTTTTTAATTTCTTTTTTCTTTTTTATAATTACACTTTATTCACTTTGTATCCCCCCATAAACCTCTCCCTCCTCCCCTGCTGATCCCACCCTCCCTCCCCCTTCTTCATAAATGCCCCTCCCCAAGTCCACTGTTAGGGAAGGTTCCCCTCTCCTTCCTTCTGATCTTAGTTTATCAGATCACATCCGGAGTGGCTGCATTGTCATCTTCTGTGGCCTGGTAAGGCTGCTCTCCCCTCAGGGGGAGGTGATCAAAGAGCAGGACAATCAGATTCTGTCAGAGACAGTCCCTGTTCCTATTACTATGGAATCCACTTGGACACTAAACTGCCATGGGCTACATCTGTGCAGTGGTTACAAGCTAGAAACCTGCTATGGAGGGCCTCTGAAAGGCTCTGCCCTGCAGACTATCAAAGCAGATGCTGAGACTTTATGGCCAACTGTTGGGCAGTGTGCATGGAATCTTATGTAAGAAGTGGGAAAGAGTAAGATCTGGAGAAGATAGGAACTCCACAAGAAGAGCAACAGAACCAGAAATTTGAACACAGGGGTCTTCCCAGACTCATACTCCATCCAAGTACCATGCATGGAGATAATTTTCCTCTTTTCTTAAATATATATATATTTAATGTAATGTGCATTGGTGTAAGGGTGTCAGAGCCCTTGGAAATAGAGTTGTGAACTGCCATGTGGGTCCTGGGACTTGAACCCGGGTCCTCTGGAAGAACAACCAGTGCCAGCTTTCCAGCCCCCCTTAAAGCAATTCTTAATGATGAAGAATCACTTCCACTTCTGTTGTTAAAAGCTGCTGCTTGGTGACAGATTGTGGAGGATGACACAGAGTGTCCACCAGCGGTAGGCGAAGCATCCCATCTCAGCCCAGGCAGCTTGTCAGTGACTATAGCAAAACGAACTGAGCTCTCCTGACTCCGGGCTTAACCATCTTCTTCACTCAGAGAACCTCAGACCTGTCGCCTATGAGACCACCACAGAACGCGTTTTCTGTCTTCCTGGTGGCTCTTGCAGACCTACAGAAAGTCTGTACTGAGAAGCACAGGCTACCCGTGAGTTCTCCTGGTATGCATATGGATTTCATGTTTTCCACCAGCCTGTTAAGTTCCTCGGGGAACCTCTGAAGTCAGATTAGATTTCCCCAAGCTTATAAAATCAAGATCTTCTCCAAAGTAATTTCTCAAAAGCCACTTGTTGTCCTACTAGGCTATTCTATTTACCAGCGAGATCCGGCCTTGCTCTGCCCATCGCCTGCTTAGTTGGTGTCATTTCAGACCTCTGTGCCATCTTTTCTCAACCTCTGGACTTTCTTCCTTAGGCTAACAGACAGACAAGGAAGAACAGTATGGAGGACTTTCCTAGCTTGGATTTTTTTGTTTGTTTGTTTGTTTGCATCCTTTTGCAGTTTAAGTAATTTGAGGTCTATGGAGATACGGACTAGACAATTACACTTAAAAGACTCTTGAAATTTAGCAAAAAAAAAAAAAAAAAAAAAAAAAAAAAGCATTGTTATTTTCATATGTCAGTGTTCCACCAAGAAACGTATATCATATTCACTTGCATTATTCTTCATCTTAAGATTCTTCATCTTAAGATTATGTTATTTGCAATGATTATTTGAAATTTTTCTTTAACAATATATAACAATAAAATAAAACAATATTGTCTTATTTCTCTGCTTCATTTGGACCCATGTTAGTGCTTAACGCATAGTGAGGAATTCAAATGTTGAGAGAATAATTAATAGTTAATAATAGAAATGAGGATGAGCAAGAAAGATCATTGCGTAAGCATGCATATTGGCAACTGTGACGACCTGAGGTCAGTCTCTCAGAGCTACAGTGTGGAAGGAGAGCACTGGCTTTAAGTTACCCAGTAACCTAAGGGAATAAACGTAAAAAGAATATCAAGAACAAAGACAGGTATGGTAATCAACGCGTATAATCTCAGCTCTGTGCAATAAAGCAGGAGCATTGTGATTTCAAGGTCAGGCTCCAACTCAGCCTGGGCCCCAAATCAAGAACTTGTCTGAAACAATACAAAATGAAATATATATAAGGCAGTGATGTGGAAGGTCAAAAAATAAAAATAAAAAAGGGGAAAATAGAGAGAACAACAATATATAACATTTTATGATAATATGATTATATATTGTTAAAAAGAAAAGAATAAGAGTGGAAGAAAATAACAACAATTTAGCCACGATGTGCACCTATAACAGCTATGGGAATACAGTGGTGAGTGAAATCTAGTTCCTGAACATAAAGATTCTTGGTGTTGCTAGAAACCATGAAGGAAGTTGGTGAAAAAGAGAGGTGTGTTAGAGGAAGACAGAGTCCAGAGGAAGACAGCCAGTGGTGTACTGGTAATTCTAGAAGTACATGCCAATAATGTTTACTGTTAGCCCTGTAATTATTATTTAACCCACTATCAGAGTCATAAAGACACAGACATCTGCTAGATTTTATAATTGCCTGTATCACCTTAGACTGGGCAGATATTCCACCTATGCTAGCTCAGATCTCCCAGCCCCCAGCCCGTTCCAGCTGTTTTAATCATTCTTCCCATTCATAATTCCATAAATATTTGCTTTTTCTTCATCTTGTTCATTCCTTTCCATGCCATTCTCAAAGTCCTTCCTCCCAGCCCACATGGTCCCTTTTCCACACTAACCCATCATGACTTTCTCCTTTCTTCTTTTCCTGTACTCTCTGTCTCCAAAGGCCTTCGAACCTTAGCAATAACTCCCCACCCATCTTGCTGAGGTGTGTGTGGACAGTTTCTTGGTTAAACAGAGAAGCAAAGTTTACAAAGTCATTTGGGGTATGTGAGTGTCTGCTTGTAGCAAGCAGGCCTCAAAGGAGAAAATCGATTAACATTAGAATAGATAGCACCAGACCAACCCCCAACACAGTGGGAGGAGGGATTTCAGGTTGTTTTTGCAGGAGGATAAGGATATGCTAAGTAGACACAGACATAGGTAGAGCAGGGGAGAAGAAATCCCGCTGAGAGCAAGGGTGAAACAGACACAAGGGAACATGGCAGTCCACAGACCTTCCGTTGTCACTTGGTGTTGCTGCAGCATCAGTGAAGTGGGTTATGGGAAATGACAGTCAGGTCATGGAAAAGGGATTAGATGCTCTTCTCAGTTCCAAGTTTCTTCTTTAGTTAATTGTGTAATTATGGGGACTCTGCATATGCCTGTGACTGTGTTTGTTTTGCAGATGGGCGTGCATGTGTTCTTTCTGCATGCCAGAAGGTGGCACCAGATCCCATTACAGATGTTTGCGAGCCACCATTTGTTTGGCAGGATTTGAACTCAAGACTTTTGGAAGAACAGACAGTACTCTTAACCACTGAGCCATCTCTCCAGTTCTTGTCTCATAATGTTAAGTGAGGGATCTATCTATCTATCTATCTATCCATCTATTTTTACCTTACGGATCTTTTGTATTATATATAGCTCACTGCATATATTACACTATTTGTAGTATAATATATAAAATGCCACCTCAAATCTATTACACTATATATGTAGTGATATATATCATATATTACATACATACATATATATATATATATATATATATATATAATATTCACTTCCAGATTGTGTTTTTATGAGATTCCCATCTTTCCAAATGTCATCTGTATGTGTTTCTTGTGCTTTCTCTTTGACGCTTTTTCTTGTTTGGTTGTTTCATATTATTACAATTTGTTTTTGATTTCTCATTTTATTTTATTTTTATTTCTTAGATACATGCCTGTTTTCTAACAAGAGATAGAAAGGTGTGGAGCTGGGAGAGAAAGAAGATGGGGAATAACAGGGAGAAGTATGAGGAATGAAAACAATAATCAGAATATGTTGTATGAAAAATGCCATTTTCAATAAAAAACATTCTACATTCACTGCAGAACAATTTTAATTCAATTTTTAAATTTATAACGTGATATCTAAAAATTCAAAATTATATTTCTTAATGTGCCAGGATATCCTTATATGTGTATGGTTAATGAGTTTGCACATATTTTTATTCATAAATGTCTCCCATTTATTTATCCAGAAATGCCAGCACAAGCTTCTTACTCCTAGCTAATTGTAATCAAGAGTGATTCTCAACATCACCCCTGGTCTATTTGCCATGGAGTTGTATATGGAGTCTTTGTCGATGTATGATTTTCCTTCCTACAGTGTGATACCCTGACAGTGCGGCTTGTTGAACAGAGCGTCCTGAGGTACATAAACCATCCACAGCAAGGGCGATGGGAGGCTGCGGAATCCTATGTAGCATACGCCCCTGCGGTCTGCATCTTTTATTTGGGGACTGTGTTAGAATCAATCCATCTTCCAGCATAGACTCTCCTTGAGATTTCTACAATTTTTCTTTACCCATAAAAGAAAAAGGAGCAGCAGGTGGGTTGGTTCACAAAATAAGCTTGTGAAACTTCGTTACTCCTTGGTGCCTATCAGGGTTGAATGAATGTTTGTTATTGTCGTTTCTGGAAAAGGTCATATAGCAGAAGCTTGAGAGTACTGGAGACCAGCTAGGGCTGGGAAGGGGTAATGATGTTAATAACAGTTATTATTTAAATTGTCATATGTGTGTGGTGTGCACATGTGTGTAAATTTTGATCATTATGAATAATTGAAATCCTTTCCTAGAACCTTGAGGCAGCTTTTGGTCCAAGCCATTGCAATACAACTTTTATGAATCTTCTATCTGCAAAAAGAATGATTGACATTATCTTTAAGAAGCCATATCCTGGGAAGACAAAAACTGTTTTCCTACTGAATGTAACTGAATTTTCTGTCTAGGGCTCACCATATGGAGGGCATTAGGTAGTGTTTGCATGTATCTGTATTACTGTTGACAGAGCTGAGCGCTGGCTTTGGGGAGTGCTGACAAATCTTGTGTCATCTGTTTACAGCATTCTTGTGCTGGAACCCTTGGACTTGAGCTGTTTGAATCTGCAATGAGTTGCAGGTGCTGAGAGGACTGGGCATATGCCTCATCTTAATTGCTTGATGCAGAGTGAATCTGCAGAGGAGACACCAGTGCCAGAAACATGTGCCTTAAACATCTAGCAACTTGCAATTTTCTCATCCATAAATTGAGGACGGATTCCTGTGTTAAGAGGTTTACAAGACACTGGGGAGATGCCTCTGTGATTAAAGCACTCACCACTTAAGTGTGAAGAACAAAGTTCAGATCCCTAGTACCCACATAAATTCCAGTTGGGTATGATCACCAGCCTATGATTCCAGACTTGGAAGGCAGGGACAGGACAAGAACATTCCAGAATAAGCTGGCCAGCAAGACTAGTCATTGGAAAACTCCGGTTTCATTGAGAGACACTGCCTCAATCAATAAAGTGGAAGAGTGATCAAGGATAATTCCTAACGTCAATCTGATATTGTGCAGGCATTGTGCATGTGTGCATATGTGTGCACATACATACATAGACACACACACACAGCACTCACGTATGTGTGCTCACACATATTCGCACACATATACATACAAATGAAAACAGGTGAAAGTTACAAGATAAAAATAGTAGATTCCTCTCTTATACAAATTGCTATAAGAATATTCCCTGTTGGGGATAAGTCTGAATTTTGTGAATACAATGAAACAGTAAGAGAGTTCACAGAACAAGGGCCTGGGTTTAAGAAGGTCCTAGGCCAGAATCTTTGAATATCACCAAGAGCTGTGTACCTTCAGACAAGCTTCTAGAATTTTGTGTCTCAATTTAAATATCTAACCTTTCAAGCTTTTTGTTTAATTGCTACTGATACAAGTCCATTGCATAAGTACTCCAGAGATGGAGGTAGGAGGTTCAGGAGTTCAAGGCCAGTCTCTGCCACATAGCCACTTTGAGACCAGACTGGAAAATATCTAAAAATTAAATAAGGTTAGTGAGATTACTTAGTGGTAAAATACTTGCTGTAAAAGCTTTATAACCTGAATTTGACCCTTAGAACCCATGTAAAGATGCTGGATGCTATGGTCCACACTTGTAATCCTTGATCTGGGCATGTGGAGACAGCAAATCCCTTGTGCCTGCTGGCTAGCCAGCCTAGACTGCTTGCCACATTCCAGGCCAGTGTGAGACCCCCTCTCAAAAAACTGAGGTGAACTGCTTCCTGCAATGATAACTGCCTGTGACCCTTGCCCTCTACATGCATGAACTCTCATGTGGACACACGTCTACAGTCATGTGTGCTTCCGCCACATACACATACATAGAACCAGACACAAAACAAAAAGTAAAGTCCATCACCGCCTATAGCAGGCACTCGTGTTTCTTCGCGCGTGGGTCCTAGATTTCCAGCATCCCATCATCAGGGACCTGAAGTGGAAGTTTCTCTTTTCCTGGAAGACTCAGTTTTGTCGTGTAATGTTTTGCTGCAAGCTGGGCATGTGATATTGGTATCCTGATAACTGAGTTTGGTAATCCCCTAAAGGCTCATCAACCCGAATCAGCAGGAAGTAGATAAAAGAATCCATAGCCCTTTTCCCTACTAATCTCCTATCTAAGGTCGGGTGGGTGAGAGTGGGAATGTTAGAAGGTTGGAAGGTTTGTAAAAGTGTTTAAGAACCCTAAATAAAGTAGGTTTGGTGAAAAATTAAGCCTACAGGGACCTTTCAAAAAAAAAAAAATGCTTGGTTCCTTCTTTAACTTCCCATACAGCTGAAAGGGAAATCTCAGAACCCTAGACCAACAAGTTCTTCTCATAGTTATGATGTATGACAACGTTTGAGAACTCTGATGGCTTAGATAGATCTTCAAAAAATACTGTGAAGGGGATGGAGATAGGGCTCATCAGCTGAGAGCACTCACTGCTCCTGTAAAGAACTCGAGCTCAGTTCCTAGCACCCGCATCAGGCAGCCCCAGACTTCTGCGACTACAGCATCAGTGAGGGTAATGACCTCTTCTCACCTCCATAGGTGCCTGAACTCGTGTCCGTTTTTAAAAGTGAAATAAAATTAACCTTTGAAAAATGACTGTAAAAATGAGAAAAAGACATCCAGGACTCAAAATATTTAATAAGCACAGTAAATAAGAGTTCAATGTGGAGGCTGCATCAGGAAAAATATGAGTCCAGGAACAGAATAGACAGGGGAACTCTTACCCTAAGGAGCACAGTGAGATTCCAGGAAGTGAGCCAAGTGTCCCTGGTAGGATCTGGTGTGATGATGACCTGGGGTACCAGCCCCAATTTCGCTCCTCATGAAAGCAGCTTTTCTTCTTCTTCTTTTTTTTTCAAGTTTTTTTAAAAATTATTTATTTATATTAATTACAGTTTATTCACTTTGTATCCTCCCATAAGGCCCTCCCTCCTCCCCTCCTAGTCCCATCCACCCTCCTCCTTCTTCATGCATGCCCCTCCCCAAGTCCACTGATAGGGGAGGTCCTCCTCTCCTTCCTTCTGATCTTAGTCCATCTGATCTCATCAGGAGTGGCTGCATTGTCATCTTCTGTGGCCTGGTAAGGCTGCTCCTCCCTCAGGGGGAGGTGATCAAAGAGCAGGCCAATCAGATTATGTCAGAGGCAGTCCCTCTTCCCATTTCTATGAAACCCACTTGGACATTGAACTGTCATGTGCTACATCTGTGCAGGGGTTCTAGGTTATCTCCATGAATGATCCTTGGTTGGAGTTGAGTCTCTGGGAAGTTCCCTGTGTTCAAATTTTCTGGTACTGTTGCTCTCCTTGTGTGGTTCCCGTCCTCTCCAGCTTTTACTATTTCTCACTTCTTACATAAGATTCCATGCACTCTGCCCCACAGTTGGCCATAAGTCTCAGCATCTGCTTTGATAGTCTGCAGGGTAGAGCCTTTCAGAGGCCCTCTGTGGCAGGTTCCTAGGTTTTTTCCTGTTTTCTTCTTCTTCTGATGTCCATCCTCTTTGCCTTTCGGGATGGGGATTGAGCATTTTAGTCAGAGTCCTCGCTCTTGATTAGTTTCTTTACATGTACAGGTTTTAGTAGGTTTACCCTATGTTATATGTCTATACGAGGGAGTATATACCGTGTGTGTCTTTCTGCTTGTGGGACAGCTCACTCAGGATGATCCTTTCAAGGTCCCACCATTTACCTGCAAATTTCATGATTTCCTTATTTTTCATTGCTCAGTAATACTCCATTGTGTAGATGTATCAAAATTTCTGCATCCATTCTTCAGTTGAGGGTCATCTGGGCTGTTTCCAGCTTCTGGCTATTACAAATAAAGCTGCTACAAACATGGTTGGGCAAATGTCCTTATTGTGTACTTGAGCCTCTTTTGGATATATGCCTAGCAGTGGTATGGCTGGATTTTGAGGAAGTGCTATTCCTAGTTGTCTGAGAAAGTGCCAGATTGATTTCCAGAGTGGTTTGCATTCCCACCAGCAGTGGAGGTGGGTTCCCCATTCTCCACAACCTCTCCAGCATGTGTTGTAACTTGAGGTTTTCATCTTGGCCATTTTGATGGGTGTAAGGTGAAATCTCAGGATTGTTTTGATTTGCATTTCCCTAATGGCTAATGACA
Organism: Psammomys obesus; assembly: GCF_907164565.1. Taxonomy (NCBI): domain Eukaryota; kingdom Metazoa; phylum Chordata; class Mammalia; order Rodentia; family Muridae; genus Psammomys; species Psammomys obesus. The sequence goes on along the minus strand of NW_026585504.1, from coordinate 63,689,889 downwards.
TTGAGCATTTCTTTAAGTGTTTCTCTGCCATTCGATATTCCTCTACAGAGAGTTCTCTATTTAGCTCTGTTCCCCATTTTTTAATTGGATTACTTGGTTTGCTGCTTTTCAGCTTCTTTAGTTCTTCATATATACTGGATATTAGCCCTCTATCAGATAAAGGGTTGGTGAAGATTCTTTCCCAATCAGTAGGCAGTCGTTTTGTTTTGCTGAAGGTGTCCTTTGCTTTATAGAAGCTTTTCAGTTTCATGAGGTCCCATTTATTAATTGTTGCTCTTAGAGCCTGTGCTGTTGGTGCTCCGTTCAGGAAATTGTTTCCTGTGCCAATGAGTTCAAGGGTATTCCCCACTTTTTTTCTAACTGATTTAATGTGTCTGGTTTTATGTTGAGGTCTTTGATCCACTTAGACTTCAGTTTGTGCAGGGTGATAAGTATGGATCTATTTGCATTTTTCTACATGTAGACATCCAGTTAGACCAGCACCATTTGTTGAAGATGCTATCTTTTCTCCATTGTATTTGGCATCTTTGTCAAAGATCAGGTGTCCATAAGTGTGTGGGTTTATTTCGGTGTTCCCTGTTCAGTTCCATTAATCCACCATTCTGTTTCTATGCCAGTACCATGCAGTTTTTTATAACTGTTGCTCTATAGTACAGCTTAAGATCAGGGATGGAAATACCTCCAGAAGATCTTTTATTGTAGAGGATTGTTTTAGCAATTCTGGGTTTCTTGTTATTCCACAGGAAGTTGAGAATTTTTCTTTCCAGGTCTGTAAAGAATTGTGTTGGTAATTTGATGGGAATTGTATTGAATCTGTAGATTGCTTTTGGTAACATGGCCATTTTTACTATGTTAATCCTGCCAAGCCATGAGCATGGGAGATCTTTCCATCTTCTGATATCTTCTTCTAATTATTTCTTCAGAGACTTAAAATTTTTTTCATACAGGTCTTTGACTTGCTTGGTTTGGGTTACACCAAGGTACTTTATGTCATTTGTGGTTATTGTGAAGGGTGTTGTTTCCATAATTTCTTTCTTAACCCTTTTGTCTTTTGTATACAGGAGGGCTACCGATTTTTTGAGTTAATTTTGTATCTGGCCACTTTGCTGAAGGTGTTTATCAGCTGTAGAAGCTCCCTGGTAGACTTTTTGGGGTCACTCACATATACTATCATATCATCTGCAAATAGTGATAATTTGACTACTCCATTTTCAATTTGTGTTCCCTTGATCTCCTTCAACTGTCTTGTTGCTCTAGCAAGGACTTCCAGAACTATGTTGAAGAGATATGGAGAGAGTGGGCAGCCTTGTCTTTTCCCTGATTTCAGTGGGGTTGTTTTAAGTTTCTCTCCGTTCAGTTTCATGTTGGCTATAGGTTTGCTGTATATCACCTTTAGTATGTTTAGATATGTGCCTTGTATCCCTGATCTCTCAAATACTTTAAACATGAATGGATGTTGGATTTTGTCAAATGCTCTTTCAGCATCTAGGGACATTATCATGAGGTTTTTTTCTTTCAGTTTGTTAATATGGTGGATCATATTGATGGATTTCCGTATATTGAACTGCCCCTGTATGCCTGGGATGAAGCCTACTTGGTCATAGTGGATGATAACTTTGATGTGTTCTTGTATTCCATTAGAAAGTATTTTGTTGAGTATTTTTGCATCAATGTTCATAAGGGAGATTGGCCTGAAATTCTCTTTCTTTGTTGAGTCTTTCTCAGGTTTAGGTACCATGGTGACTGTGGCTTCATAGAATGAGTTTTGTAATGTTCCTTCTGTTTCTATTTTGTGGAATAGTTTGAAGAGAACTGGAGTTAGCTTTTCTTTGAAGGTCTGGTAGAATTCTGCACTGAAACCATCTGGTCCTGGGCTTTTTTTGGATGGGAGACTTTTGAAGATGGCTTCTCTTTCATTGGGGGATATAGGACTATTTAATTGATTTACCTGGCCTTGATTCAGCTTTGGTAAGTCGAATCGATCAAGAAAATTGTCCATTTCATTTAGATTTTCAAATTTTGTGGCATATAGACTTTTGAAGTAAGTCCTAATGATTGTTTGGATTTCCTCAGTGTCTGTAGTTATGTCCCCTTTTCATTTCTGATTTTGTTGATTTGGATGGTGTCTCTCTGCCTTTTAGTTACCTTGGCTAAGGGTTTGTCTATCTTGTTGATTTTCTCAAAGAACCAGCTCTTGGTTTCATTGATTCTTTGAATTGTTTTGTTTCTAATTGATTGATTTCAGCTCTGAGTTTGATTATTTCCAGCTGTCTACTCCTCTTTGATGTGTCTGCGTCTTCTTTTTCTAGGGTTTTTAAGTGAGCCATTAAATTGCTTGAATGCACTGTCTCAAATTTCTTCTTGAAGGCACTTAGTGCTATGAACTTTTTTCTTAGCACTGCCTTCATAGTGTCCCACAAGTTTGCGTATGGTGTGTCTTTATTTTCATTGAGTTCTAGGAGGACTTTAATTTCTTTCTTTATTTCCTCCCTGACCCAGCTGTCATTTAGTAGCAAGTTGTTCAGTTTCCATGTGTGTGTAGGCTTTTTGCTATTTCTGTTGTTGTTGAGGTCCAGCTTTATTCCATGGTGATCAGACAGGATACAAGGGATTATTTCAATCTTTTTGTATCTGTTGAGGCTCACTTTATGACCAACTATGTGGTCTATTTTGGAGAAGGTTCCATGAGGTGCCGAGAAGAAGGTGAATTCTTTTTTGTTTGGGTGTAAGGTTCTGTAAATGTCTGTTAGGTCCATTTGATTCATGGTCTCTATCAGAGACATTGTTTCTTTGTTTAATTTCTGTTTTGTTGACCTGTCTTTTGTTGAGAGTTGGGTGTTGAAGTTTCCCACTATTAATGTGTGTGGATCTGTATGTGGTTTAAGTTTTATCAATGTTTCTTTTACAAATGTGGGTGCTCTTGTATTTGAGGCATAGATGTTCAGAATTGTGATGTCTTCCTGGTGGAATTTTCCCTTGATGAGTATGAAGTGTCCTTCCCCACCTCTTTTTATTAATTTTGGTTGAAAGTCTATTTTATCAGATATTAGAATGGCCACTCCTGCTTGTTTCTTGGATCCTTTTGCTTGGAAAGCTGTCTTTCAACCCTTTACCCTCAGGTAATGTCTATCTTTGTGCCTTAGCTGTGTTTCTTGTATGCAACAGATTGCTGGGTTTTGTTTGCGCATCCATTCTGTTAATCTGTGTCTTTTTATTGGAGAGTTGAGTCCATTGATGTTGAGAGAGATTAATGACCAGTGACTATTAGATCCTTTGATTTTTATGTTGGCTGCAGTCATAAGGTTGTGTGCTTGGTTGGTTTTTGTTTTACTGTAGTGAGGCTAATTATTTCCTCTGTTTTCTTGAAAGTGGCCAGTTTTCTTGGGTTGTATTTTCCCGTCTAGTGTCTTCTGTAATGCTGGATTTGTGTGTAGGTATTGTTGAAATTTGTTTTTGTCATTGAATATCTTATTTTCTCAGTCTATGAAGACTCAAAGTTTTGCGGGGTATAGTAGCCTGGGCTGACATCTGTGTTTTCTTAGGGTCTGCATGATATCCATCCAGAACCTTCTGGCTTTCATAGTCTCTGTTGAAAAGTCTGGTGTGATTCTAATGGGTTTGCCATTATATGTTACTTGGCCTTTTTCCCTTGCAGCTTTTAGTATTTTTTCTTTGTTCTGTATATTTACTGTTTTGATTATTATGTGGCGGGAGGATTTTCTTTTCTGGCCTAATTTATTGTGTGTTCTGTAGGTCTCTTGTATTCTTATTGGCCTCTCCTTTAAGTTGGGGAAATTTTCTTCAATGATTTTGTTGAAAACATTTTCTGGTCCTTGGAGCAGGGAATCTTCTTTTTCCTCTATTCCTATTATTCTTAGGGTTTGTCTTTTATGTTGTCTTGAATTTCTTGGACGGTCTGTGTCAGGAATTTTTTAGATTTAACATTTTCTTTGACAGATACATCTATTTCTTCCATTGTATCTTCCACACCTGAGATTCTTTCTTCCATCTCTTGTAGTGTATTCGTTATGCTAACCTCTGTAGTTCCTGTTTTCTTCCTTAAGTTCTTTCTCTCCACAATTTCCTCCATTTGTGTTTTCTTTAATTTTTCCAATTCTATCTTCAGATCTTGAGCTGTTTTGTTGATTTCCTTCACCTGTCTGAACATATTTTCCTGTTTTTCCATCAGTTCTTTCAGCTGTTTGTTTAAACAATCCTCGGTTTCTTTTATTTCATTCAGTAATTTAAGCATTTCCTCTCTAAAGGCCACACACTGGCTGCAGCTTCCTCTATTTCTTTACAGATGTCCATAATCTGTTTGAGTTTATCTTCCTCTAGTTCTTTACGTATTTTATTTGTTTCCTCTTTTATCCTCATCATGAGCATAGATGTTAGGTCATCTTCTTGGATTTCAGTCATGCTGGGGTGTCCAGGGCTACTTGCCCCTGGATCACTGGGTTCTGGAGATGCCATATTGCTCTGTCTTTTGTTGGTTGAGCTTTTACGCTGGCCTCCACCCATTGGGCTATCTTAGTTTTTTGGGGTTAGTTTCTGGTGGTTCCTGGGGATCTTGTGGTGGAGAGAATCCCCTTGGCTGGAAGATGGTTTTTCCTGAAGGAAGCCTTCTCAGCTCTTTGGGTACAGTCACTGGATGGCTGTTGCTTTTCAGGAGTTGCCGGGAAGCAGCTCTTCTTATCTCATTACTATCAAACCCACTGAGGATGTTGAAAACTCCCGCAACCCCAAGAACTAACACTTGGATTTAATTTGGAAATTTGAGACAGGCCTCACATGTCCCAGGTGTCACTGTCAGGGTTCTAGTGCTAGCAAGAGACTGTGGCTGCAACAACTGGTACAAAGGAAAACATTTAATTGGCGCTGCCTTACAGTTTCAGAGGTTTAGGCCCTGTCTTCTTTGCGGGAAGCATGGCACTGCACAAGCAGCCATGGTACTGAAGAAGTAGCTAAGAATTCAAATATTTGGGCCTAGGGGCCACTCTTTTTCAAACCAGCACACGAGGCTTGCCACCATCCCAGTTTATGCAGTGCTGATGGGCAAACTCAGGGCTTTGCATGTGCCAGGCAAGCAGTGTACACACTGAGCTGTAGTCCCACACCTCACGTGTTTGAAACTGAAGCACAAACTTCTACAAGGGTTTAAATGCATATGCAGTTCTACATAAAATAATACCTAGTCTCTTATAGTATGATAGAATTATTATGTGTTATCCCTGAATGAAAATTACTATGTCATAATTCTTTAGAGACTATTTAGTCATGTTTTTAATTGTTTTGATGATTATATTATATATGTAAGACTTTATAACGTGACAATCTTTTCAATATTAATAAAGTAGCTACCTTTCGACAGCTTGTTACAAGTTTCAATATATTTCTATCTTTGAATCTACATACTAATTTGTCTACCATCTATTACTCACTACCTATCATCTATTTATTTACCTATCATCTATTCATCACTTATCTACATCTTTCTGTCAGTCTGAATGTATAGTCACTCACTATGATGCCCATTCATTATAGATCAAGGAAATGCTATGATTTAAACATTTTCCTGTGTCTTCAAGGATATGACTTAGTTTATAAAGCTGGGACCACTGCAAGTTAAGTATCAGGAAAACTATGAGGGTTGGTGTCATTGTGAGACAATGGTCTCTGGCTCTGGTGAGAATGGGAATGATAGTTACAGCTTGTCCTGGCTCAGCCTGAGAGAATGGTTTCTACAGTCAGCTGGGGATCCATCCACACCTCCTCGAAACATTCCAGTCCTGTAATTATATTCTGCCTCTCAGCACCAGGTTTTGTCTTTTTAATTGAATAATGCTCTATTTCATCAGGCTCATTTAGAAGAGTCTCGCCTTTCATTTCAAGAGCTTAAACAACACCCACCCATCAAAACTCAGAGAAGGAGGTGGTATATGAGCCAAGTGGCTCCCCGAATTAAATCTCAGCTCAGGAGACAGCTCCCAGGATCAGGGTAAAAAAAACCCACAAGAGGCCTCTTCCACCACTTCCCCTGTGCCCAGAGCAGCCAGTTTCTCCAAATCAAGTGATAGAGCATTGATTGCCCCAAAGGGCAACACATCCCAGGGGCTGCCTGCTAGATAGGAAAAGAGAAACCTCAATGCCAGATTTTTCTTTTAAATTTCATTTCTGAAAACTCATTTATTTTATCATCTGTGTGTGTGTGTGTGTGTGTGTGTGTGTGTGTATTGTACCTCTATGAGCCAGGAGGTCGTCAAATGTCCTGTTTCATGACTCCTCATTTTATTCTCTTGAGATAGAGTTTATTACTAGACTTGGAGTTAGGCTGGCAGTCAGCAAGACCTGATGATCCTCCTGTCTTTTTCCCCCTACACACTGCTAAGGTTACAGGTACATCCTTTGTACGTGGGTCCTGAACCCAAGTCCTCATGCTTATGCAGAAAGAGTTCTTACCCACTGAACCATCCCCAGACCTCTTCAGCTTTTCTAAGCAATACATCTGAAATAAAAATAAAAAACTGTATTCTTTAGGAAAGTTGTTAGTGAAAGCTTTGGGTGTCTCCCTTCACAACTGCCATGGGAGAGTTTAGACCAACTCAGCTCAGTCTGTTAATTATGCTCTATCATTCACTTTATAGAAGATATTAGAGAATCTGAAACTACAAGCCATATATGGACCTAGCTTGTATGTAAGTACATGGGGTAGACACACAGGCCTTGTCTACTGCTCAGATAGCAACGCTTCCCTAAAGCCACATCCTCTGTGATGTAAAATCAATACAGAGGTCAAGATCCTCAAGAGGTTTAAGAGTCAGACAGAAAGCTGTAATGATAAACTTGGCTGGACATCTGCTGTAACTGCATCCAGCACGTTGCTGTGTGAACAGCTCCAATGCAGACCTGGCCTGCTTAAAAGATGTTTCAACTCAAATGTGTTGGGGTAAAGAAAAAAATAAATCAAAACTTAAAGGTTCATGACCCAGTGGCATTCATTCATGTACATGGTAATACATTGTGCCATGCACAACCTAAATGTGTGTGTGTGATTACTGTGAATAAAAAATAAAAAATATATATTCTTCAATAAAATTATTTATATCCTCTAGTATACCTGCCCATGTTTGGGCATTTGCTTCTAGCTAACAGAAATTCTAAACAAATTTCTGTTCTGGGTTTTTGTCTGTTTATTTTCTCTTTTTTGTTTTATTGTCATCTTTTAGTTTTGTTCTTAGCACAATTTTTTACTATCAACTTTTAAATATTTTTCTTTTTTCTTTGAAACATGTATACATTTATACAATGAATTTTGATTGTAGCTATCTATAACCACCTCCCTTCAACCCTGCCCATTGCCCCCACCTCATTTTCTTCCCAACTTCTTGTGCTGCAATGATAATAACCCCCATGAGTCCAATTAGTTCTGTCCATATGTGCATGAGTGTGTGGCCATCCACTGGGGCACGGACAGCCTACCAGGACCCACATCCTCCAATAAGAGGATCTTCCCTCTTTCCTTCTGCCACCACCAACTGGTAATAGCTCCATTGTCAAGGATCAGGACTTGTATTTTTGCTAGAATGATGCCTAAGTTGATCTTGGGCAGCTCTTGCTCAATTAACCATAACCACTGTGAGCTGATGTGGGAGACAGTCATGCCATGTCTGTAAGTCAGCATTCCCAGCCATGAGTGTTCATAGTTGCTTATTCTTGGGATTTTGAATGAATATGGGTTTCTTTATTAACTGTTATGAATCTTCAAAATAAACAGATAAAACAACAACAACAGAAGCCAGCCTCCTTTGACTAAAGTTGAGATGAGCAATAATTTATGGAATAAGTATTTGGAGGGCAGTTTGTCAGCATGACCACTTAACAAGACAATAGCAGGTTCCTACCTAGGGCCTATGATCTCCCAAGTCATGGGCTTTTGACCAGATTTACAGCACCAGGAGTGAAACTACTCTCTTAATGGCTCTTTAGCCTTAACTTGTTACTAACAACCTCAGGCCTACCATTTTTGTTGAGAGTTCAATGGAGAGAAAAATCTAAGCTCTCCTAATGACTACTGCTTATGTTCATTATTCTCTCATCACAGTGACAGTGTTTGACAAAATACTTGCAATGAGGAGGGATTCATTTGGCTCATTTTTTAAAATTTATTTATTTATTCACTTTACAGCACTATCACAGCTCGCTCCCTCCTCTCTGGTCCTCCCCTCCCATCCTTTTCCTTCTTCCTCCCCTCCTTTTCTCCTCAGAAAAGGGGAGCCCCCAACCACCCACACACTCTGGCACATCAAGTCACATCAGGACTAAGAGCATGTTCTTCCTCCAAGGCCCAACAAGGCAGCCCATCTAGGGAAATGTGATCCAGAAGCAGGCGGCAGAGTCTCTACCAGAGACAGCCCCTGCTCTAACTTCTAGGGGACCCACAGGAAGACCAAGCTGCCCATCAGCTACATATATGTAGAGGACCTAGGTTCAGCCCATAAATGCTTTTTGGTTGGTGGTTCAGTCTCTGTGAGTCTCCAGGATCCTAGTTTAGGTAACTCTGTTGGTCTTCTGGTGGAGTTCTTGTCCCTTCCAAATCCCTCTATCCTTCCCCCAACTTTTCCAAAAGACTCCTGAGCTCTGCTTTATGTTTGGCCATGATTCTCTGTATCTTTTTTGATCCTCTGCTATGTAGAACCTCTCAGAAGACAGTTATGCCAGTCTCCTGTTTTCAGGCATAGTAGAGTATAATTAAGAGTGTCAGGGGTGAGCCCTTTCACATGGGGTGGAGCTCAGGTTGGGCCAGTTAGTTTTTGGTTGGCCATTCTCTCAACCTCTGCTCTATTTTTATCCCTGCACACCTGTTGACAGGGTAAATTTTAGGTCAAAGGTTTTGTGGGTGGGCTGGTATCCCCCTCCTGGAAGTCCTGCTTGGCTATAAGAAGTGGCCACTTTAGTCTCCATATCCCCTGCTGTTAGAAGTCTCAGCTAGAGTCAGCCCCATATCCTTCCAGCCCCATATCCTACCCTGTTGCAGGTATCCAGCTTGTCCCAGAGATGCACCCCACTTTTGATTTCCCTTCTCTCTTCCAGCCCTCTCACCATCCAACCCCACCCCACTGTCCTTCTACCTGATCACCCAGAGTTTTCCTTCCAGCTCCCCTCCCATACAGTTCTCTTTCTTTATTACCCACTTCCGATATCTATTTTATTATTGTTTGCTTCTTTTTTTCCAGAGAGTTTAGTCTGTCGTCAATTTGAAGAGAACATGATAGAGGTGGCAAAGTTTTTTTTTTTTTTTTACTTATGATGGATAGGAAACAGAAATTACATTTCCCCAAGAGAAGAGAGCACCCGCAGCCGAGCTCCTATGAACTGTTGGACCACAGTTATTAGCCTTCTCCCCTCCTCTTCCCTGAATATTTGAAATGAATTCACCAATGGATTCAACCAGAGTTTAAGACAAAGCTCTCATAATTCAGTCATCTCTGAAATTACCACCACAAACTCACCCAGTTGCTTTATCAATGTCCCAGGCATTTCCTAATTTAGTCAAGCTATTGATCAAAATTCAGTATCAGAATCATATATATTTGTGCTGGGGGATGGTTAAGTCTTTAAGTGATTTCCCTGAAAGCATAACCTGAGTCCAATCTCCACAATTCATGTGAAAACAGCCAGCAATGGTTATGCATACTATACTTTTATTGTTGGGTCAGGCAGCCTAGCCTACTTGGCCTATCTCCAGCCAGTAATAGAACTTATCTCACAAAAACCAGGTGCATGCTGCCGCAGAGATGACAGCCAAGATTGTCCTTTAGCCTACACACACACACACACACACACACACACACACACACACACACACCTAGAGAGAGAGAGAGAAGCAAAGACACATAGGGGCAAATTTTTAACATTTGTTTTTGTTTTCATGATAAAACTTTAGTTTTCTGTTCTCTCTTTGATAACTGGGGACTAGTTTCCATGATATACTAAAAACATCAGATGGTTTCATCAATGCCTTGACACATCACTCTCCACCTTTAGGTTGAAAATTCCCACATGAGTGTTGTCTTCTGAGCTTGCAATTATCTGTATTTTAAACCATACTTTACCTACTGTTGGAGTTTCAGTCACCCTAACTTCCATGATTACACACATCCACATGTAAGTAATTTTCCAACTTATTCCTTTGAGGTACAGGGAGAATGGAGGCATATGTTTGTGGAAGGAGGTCTTTTGCAGACACTTGGGTAGGTCTTTGGAATATAATACCCTTGAACATGAGGTGATCTAAGCCAGTTGGTAACTGTACAAATGGATGGTCATTCAGTGCATTGTCCTACGATGTACAGATTATGCTTTTATGACTCCAGGTCAAAATGTAGCTTATTCTATGTTTCTTTAAATAAGGAAATGTGTGTGTTGTTAATTTACGTAAATGTTCAGTTCCCAAGGAACCACATGTAGTTCTTTTCTAAACCCTGAAAAAGGAAGATTAACTATTTTCTGAATGCCTTGCACCTTTCAAATTCTTCTTCTTTAAGAGTTCGGAAGAGGGAGAAAACAGGGAACAGGACAGGAGCCTACCACAGAGGCCTCTGAAAGACTCTATGCAGCAGGATATCAAAGCAGATGCTGAGACTCATAGCCAAACTTTGGGCAGAGTGCAGGAAATTTTATAAAAAGGGGGAGATAGAAAGACCTGGAGGGAATAGGAGCTCCACAAGAAGAGCAACAGAACCAAAATATCTGGGCCCAAGGGTCTTTTCTGAGACGATACTCCAATGAAGGGCCATGCGTGGAGATAACCTAGAACCCCTGCATAGATGAAGCCAATGGCGGCTCAGTGTCCAAGTAGTTTCCCTAGTAAGGGGAACAGAGACTGTCTCTGACATGAACTCAGTAGCTGTCTCTTTGATCACCTCCACTTGAGGGGGAGAGCAGCCTTACCAGGCCACATTGGAAGACAGTGCAGCCAGTCTTGATGAGACCTGATAGGCTAGGGTCAGAGGGAAGGGGAGGAAGGCCTCCCCTATCAGTGGACTTGGGAAAGGGCATAGGAAGAGATAAGGAAGGGATAGTGGGATTTGAAGGGGATGAGGGATGGGGCTACAACTGAAATACAAAGTGAATAAACGAAAATAAATAAATAAATAAAATTTAAAAAGAGTTTTATATTATTATGTGGAAAATGGTTTCTTTCCTACTGGACAGAATGTATTTCAAAAGGAAGAGTGTCTGCTTATCTTTTTACTGTCTGTTTATGCATGTATATGTATGCGTTCAAGTGGGTGCATGTGTACATATGCATAGAAGTCAGGGTTCAACCTCAGGAGTCATTCTTTAAGCACTGCTCAACTTGTTCTTTGGAACAGGCTCTGTCAGTGGCCAAGAGCTCACCAAGAAGTCAAGGTTGGTTGACCAGAAAGCCCCAGGAATCTACAGCTTGTCTGTTTCTTCATCACTGAAATTACAACTGCTCACCATTGCACCTTGGATCTCTCTCTGTCGCTCTCTCTCTGTGTCTGTCTGTCTGTCTCTCTCTCTCTCTCACACACACACCACATGGTTTCCATGGATGCAGCTGACCTCTTTATGTTTTTTTCAGTGAGTATTTTGCTGATTGAGGTATCTTATTGTACATTTTATGTTAGTAGGTGTGGTCATAGAATTAATTAGCACAGGAGATATAGATACGAATTATAATTCTTACATGTGACTTTGCACTCTATTCTATAGTGAATCAGGGCTCAAGATCATCCATTAGATGTAAAAGAAAGAGCAAATGATCTTACTCCATGAATTTTTTTCCTTCACCTAGTTCATCCATGTATGAGTATTTGGTGAGGTTTTCATTTGCTTTTACAGGGAATCTTGGAATGAAAGGTATTGTTTGCATGTACAAAGGAACAAATGCAGCACAACAAACTAAGAAGCCAATAAAAACTAAAGTTTATTTTTTAAAAGATATTAGAAGATCGTGTGAGTTTAATTCAGTATTTTCAACTACAAAGGAATTATTTATTTTATAGTAAGAGCCTCTTTCTTTTTTCTTCTATTTTATTCCATTCCCTTCCCTTTTGTGCTGCCTTCCACCATCCCTCCCTCCCTCCCTCCCTCCCTCCCTCCCTCCCTCCCTCCCTCCCTCCCTTTCTTTCTTTCTTTCTTTCTTTCTTTCTTTCTTTCTTTCTTTCTTTCTTTCTTTCTTTCTTTCCTTTATCTCTCTGTGTAAGCTGGGCTGCCCTAGAATTCATGGTTCTCAGCATCCCTAGCAGGCACTTCTGTGGTCCAGATAAGATCCCTTTCTGTTAAAATAAATGAGAGGAACTGAAGTGGGGAATTTGCAATGATTTCATTCTCTCAGATGTCATGTTAAATGGTTGACACTACATCAATTACGTCTCTACGACGAACGAAGGAGAAATCAGCGTTATTGTCTTCAATGTTTTCTTCCCTCTCTTTTCACTTTTGGCTTTTCTATTGTTTTTCTTACAGTTCCTGAGTTTGTAACACTAATCAGAATTTTCACAGGTTTGTAACTTTATTCCTGTTTAATTGAATTCAGGGCCACAACCTGTCAACTTGCAATGCCTCTTCTTGTGAATTTCTTGTTTTTATTATTTCTCACTTGACTGGGCTTTAGTATCAAAATGGCTTTTAGGAATTATATTTTCTAAGTCCTTGCATATTTAAGAACATCTGTTTGTTGCCTCTATGGGAAACACGTTGGAGATCACTTTCTCCCTGTCTGCTCTCAGACGACATTCCTCTGAGTGAGTCTGTGGAGTGACTGTAACCAATACTTTTAATACAGTTCCTCAGACCATTGTTTGTTTTTGTGTGTGTAAGTATGTGTGGTGCTTGTACGCATATGTGAGGTGTGTGTGTGTGTGTGTGTGTGTGTGTGTGTTCATGTGGAGGACAGAAGTTGACATCAAGAGTCTTCTTCAATGACTCTCCACTATGTATTTAGTCAGAATCCCTCATTTGAACTCAGAACTTTCCTATCAGACAATTTAGTCAAGCGCTTTGTTCTGACAATCTTTCTGCCTCCTGAGGGATGAAATAACAAACAGGTTACCACACTTACCAGGTATTTACACATGTGCTGGAGGTTTGGATTTAGCTCTTTCAGCTTTTATATCAAGGACTTTACTCATCTAGCCATCTCTTCAGCCCTCAGGCCATCATGTGAGACTGACAGGCTTTGTTTGTGAAATGTTTCCCTTCTTCCTTTGAGAAAAGCTCTTGGACCCTCATCTGAGCTATTTTGTACATGGGAATGTCTGAAAAACCAGGCTGACTATTGTTTCCCTTGCACAAAACCCAGCATCCTTGACCTCAGCAGGCTATTCACTTATTTCTATTATAGCAATATAAATTTATTTTTAGATACATGAGACAGCATCCTCCCTAACCCTGTCATCAAAATAATTCCAATGGACTGTGCTGTCTCCCCTGTTGTCGCTTGTCTAGAAGTTGAAGCCAGGAGGTTACTAGTTCTCTGGCTTACTCTTCTATAATCCTGCAGCCTACTTGTTGCCCCTTGCTCTCTTCCCTGCCTTTCCCGAACGTGGAGATTTCAAGGAAGAGGCAAAAATGGGGAAGGATATGAGCTGGAGAGATCGCTAAGTAGTCAATTGCTTATTGTAAAAGCATGAATTCCTGAGTTCAAATTCTCAGAAATCACACAAAAGACATAGATTTTGCTGTATACATTTGTAATCCCAACACTTCCATGTTGAGCTAAAAGGCCCTGAAAATAGGAGAATCTTTTAAAACTCAAAGATTGGCTATTATAGCATTGCAGCACTGAAGAACAAGAAGCCTCTGTTTCATTGAAGGTGCACAGTGAGGACCAGTACCTGAGGGTCCTCTGGTCCCCACCAGCATGTACTTGCAATCAGGTACACATATTCACAACCTACAGTTTTCCCTCACACACATACACACACATACATACACACACACATACACACACACACATACACATACACACACACACATACACACACACACACACACACATACACACACACACACACACACACACACACACACACACAAAAGCTTAAACTATCAAGGCAGAATGATGCATGGGGAAAGAAAGGAACATGATTTTGTATTCTGAACTCTTTTACCAGACATGTAAGAAAACGCTGTTTCCAAGAATCCTGAAGTCAAAAGTAGATAATGTCAATTACATTGGAGAATATTTTTTAGCCCTATGCCCTACTGGAAGATTTCTTTTCCAGTCTGACAGGTTCTTGGAATTCTAGTGGTTGGGCATAATGCACTTTGTTCTATTACGATGCTATAAAAAATACTCTGTTTAGAAAAATTAAAGGCATTACTTCAAGATCCATGTACTTATGTCAGCTCCATTATCTGGAGTCATAGTCAATAGTTATTTGCAATCTGCAGTTGTGAATTCTCAGTGGTGCTTGTCTTTAAAACAGGCCTCAGCCAAATCAGTTCCTATGATTCTACACATCACAGAAATCAGTCCAATGGCTAAGCAGTGAGCACCTGCTGAGAAAACAAGTATAATGATTATGTTTCCTATATGTAACCTAATAAGGGTGGCCCGTATATCACACAGTAGAATGCTGTGCTGGCTACTTTTATGTCAACGTGATACAAGTTGCATCCATGTGAGAGGAGAAAATCTTGATTGAGAAAATGCCTCCATAAGATTGGGCTGTAAGCACAGGACATTTTCTTAATTAGTGACTGATGTGGAAAAGCCAAATCCGTTGTGGGGTGTGCCACCCTGGCTTGGTGGTGTTTGGTGTTATAAGAAAGCAAACTGAGCAAACCATGTAAGGCAAGTCAGTAATCAGCAGCCCTTCATGGCTTTTGCATCAGCTCCTGCCTCCTGGTTCCAGCCATGCTTGAGTTTCTGTTCTGATTTCCTTTAATGTATGACCATGATGTGGAAGTGCAAACCAAATAAACTTTTTCCTTCTCAAGTTGCCTTTGGTCATGGTGTTTCATTACAGCAACAGTAACTGTAACTAGGACCAATGCGTTTCCTGTGTGAATGATGGTCATCTCATGACTCATACTATCAGGCAGAGGCAGAGGCAGAGGAGAGATGTTAAATTCTGTGAGATAAAAGACAGTAAGGGTTCTTGGAATAACTGGCCATTGTACTGCTGAACTCACAGCAGCCGTCATCACCTGCACAAGACCTGCACAAGATCAGGCCTGTCAAGGCCTAGTCATGAAGAAGAAGGGGCTCACTAGGTCCCACCACTCTCAGAGGATTTATAGGTGCTTAATGCTTGCTGGGGAGGGATAGACGTTTTCTTGAGATTTATAGTTACTGGTAACATACCCATGTCTATCTTATAGATGATATCTCACCCATGTTTCTGTAAGTAACTCTAATTAAACTCAGTGGATAACATACAAAATAATATGAAAACAGAAGGATAGTTTGAAAGAGGAAGTGGGAGATCATGAGATTTCTGTGACGAAACACATTATACAAAGAAATGAGAATGTCATAGTGAAAACTATTATTATGTATAATTAATATATCTGAATAAGAACATTAAAGGGGCTGAAGAAACCACTTGGCAGGAGAGCTTGCTGTGCAGGAGTGAGAGCCTGAGTCCAGGTAACAGCACTCATGTAATAAAACAGCCAGAGGTGGCCTCATCCATGACTGTAACCTCAGTGCTGTGGCAGGCCAAGACAGGAAGATCTGGAGCTTGCTGGTTGATAGCCTAGCTCCAAGTTCACAGAGAGACCCTGTCTTAAGGAAGCAAAGTGCACAGTAGTAGAGTATAACATTGGCATCTTTCTTTGGTATCTGTGTGAATATCCAGGTGGGACCACACGTGTGGTTTATACACATATAAACATGTACGCCTCCAGTACAGTGTGAAGGTGCAGATTCATAGTAGCCCACAAAGCCTTCCTGTGTGTTCAAGACTGGGTCAAGGCTAATTTGATAGTGACCAGTATTCTCATTTCTCTTCCTTCACCCCCAAAGCACCCTCCTCTATTACTGTAGCCATGCTGTCTACCGACAGTATTAATGTTGTAATTCACCAACTTCAGTGGCTCTGGGATTCACCATGTAATCCCTCCACATTCTATCATTCTTGGCACATGATGAAAATCCAATAAACATTTTTAAGATACTGCTGTTCCTGTAAGTCTTGTCTTCTGAACTACATTATAAATCATCAAAGAACAAAGTTCATGGTTTATACTCTCGGTGGTCCACTGGAGTTGCCACTACTGAGCAGACAGTAAGAGCTCAGGGATGGTTTGTATGGGTTGAATGAAACCACAGGGACACATTGTAGAAAGGACTGCCATCCTGGCTGTCAGCCGCGTGTCTCAGTAATGCTTTGTGCACCCTTGTGTCCACAATCTTCACTATGTGACTATGCCCAGATGTCACTCAGTATTTGGTGCCCTCTGAGGAAACCTTTCTCCCCCCTTTTCCTGCAACATTACATCACCTAGCCAGTGTGCATGAGGGGAGGGGATTAACTCTTTAATTGGCTGCTATGCTAGGCCCATGGCTTAGATTTGCAGATATCTGACCATGACAAATCTTGTCAAGTTCATAACTTCATCTCCATATGATAATAAGACTGAATCTTAAAGTGATTTTTCATCCACGATTGTTTATCTTTCAAAGGTTAAAGCATAGAGGAATCCAGACCTTGATCATCCCAATTCCTGTACTTATTATTCCACTTATATTATTCATTTTTGAATTTTAATGAGATTATCAACGAGGACCATCCATGGTGAAAAACAGGGCAAGTTTTCTTTTTTTTAATCCCATAATAGAATCTAGATGCTTAGATATTCTTGAGAATAATTTTTAGTTGTAAATTGACATGTGTAATCTATACCTCTTTTAGTACCGTAGGCTGACATTCACAGAAAGTCAAACTATCCTTCAATGAGAGGAATAGCTTCACTCAACAAGGAAACAGAAAAAAAATCTCTTGGATTTAACAAAGATTACTACCTTTGAGGCAGCTTGTGAGTCATTCCATATTTAATTGCTTTGAAATTTCTGATTTTATTCCAGACACCAAAGTCAAATGCTATCTCTCAGGCCTAGAAAGCAGCACCATGGAAGAAGTAACTGTAACTTCTACTCCACAGTTAGGAAACTCTGTAGTTTCCTAATACACAGTTTCATAAATAATAATATAATATAATATAATATAATATAATATAATATAATATAATATAATATAATATAATATAATATAATATAATACAATACACAGTATTCCTAATAGAATATAGCACTTCAGCAGAGAGTGAAGTGTATTTGCTTACATGCCCATGGCATAAATATCAGAAGTTCTCCAGACCAGCATCTCTCAAATTATAGTAGTTCTTGGCTCATTATTGAAATGTTAGTTGACTAATTTACTTATAATTACTTCTGGCTTAGAAACATTCATAAACGATTCTCTAATGTCCACATCTTTCAGTGACCCACAGTTTGTGGATGAAGCCCCTTATATGGCCTCAACACTTTGCCATCACCTTTAGCTCTCTAAAGAGCTGGATATTAAACAGACATTTTATATATCAGTGTTTTAATGAGATAGGTTCTGGGAAGATGAAGCAATTGAGCACCCAAAAGTATAAAGTATCTGTGTACTTTGTTTTTCTCTCTAGAAGGGAAATTGTAAGGAAGAATATTTAGCTTGCTGTGTTAAAACTTTGCCTACAGTCAAGGAACTGTTTGACCCAAATTTCTGCATTGGTTTCCCACAAGGCCAGCTAAGACCTCATGATGGATCAGATTGGAATAGAAAGCAGCTCACACTCATGATCTAGGAGGAATTTGATGAACTCTGTGTCACCTTGCAGAACTAGGCTAATGGGTCTATAGTGTGATGTTTGCTTGGTGTTAAGTGTCAACTCAACACATCTGGAGAGTCAGTCGCAAAAAGGAATTTTCTAAAGGTTGGCCTGTCAGCATGCTTGTGAGGGCCTTTCCTAATTGGGTTAATTGAAGTGGGAAGACCTACCCTGAATGTGGTTAGTACCATTATGTGAGCTGAGCTTTGGCATGTATAAAGGTAGAGGAAGCACTTCTCTTTGCTTTTGACTACAGATGATG
The DNA here is from genome assembly GCF_907164565.1 of Psammomys obesus. NCBI lineage: Eukaryota > Metazoa > Chordata > Mammalia > Rodentia > Muridae > Psammomys > Psammomys obesus. Next base: position 63,671,771 of record NW_026585504.1, on the reverse strand, counting down.
TGAGTAGCTGTCTCAGCTCCTGTTGATGCGACCTCCTTACAGTGTGGTGGGCTGTAGCCTGGACATGTGAGCTAATGCATGCCCTTTCTCCCTTAAGTTGCCTTTTGCCAAGGTATTTTATCATACAACAGAAATGACAGTAGGGCGGTAGCAACACAACTCCACATTGAAATGGTCCCAAACCTCAAAACAGCTGTGTTCTCTGGAGCCAGAACACTACACTGCGTTGGTGGGTAGGGGATAGAGGCAAGAAATCAAGAGAGAATGAGGGCCAGATGAGTTATTTTCAGTGTTACTAAAAGATGATTTTAACAGAAAGGATGTTTAATAATCTTCTGATATTAAAGTTATTAGTTATCATAATTTCTAACATTAAAGTTATAAAATGAAAAACCTAAATTAAAAACAATACCTTTTTTGTTTTGTCTTGTTTTTTTGAGATAAAGTCTGTAGCCCAGGTTGACCTCAAACACCCTGTGTAGCTTAGGATGATCTTGGGTTTCTGGTTCTCCTGCCTTCATCTTGGGTGCTGGGCTGCAGATGTTCACCACCAGCCCGTATCTGAGCTGCTGGGGCGAAACCCAGGGCCTCCTGAATACCGAGCAGGAACTCTTCCAACTGAGCTATATCCTTACACCTAAGATGAAATTTGAAGTCTAGGCGTAATTCTCATTTTGACTGTTTGTGTCTTTTTATTTGTTGGTTTGTTTGCTTGTGACAGGTTTTCACTATGTAGGCTAGACTAGCTTCAAATTCCAGAGTTCTCGCACACACACACATTCACTCACATGCATTACTCCAGGTGGAATTCTTGCCATTTTTGAACATACAATGGGAATATTAATGCATGTTTTCCTATTTACTTTAGGAGTCTAGCAGCACCTTAAAGGTGAAGACTAAGGAGATGGAACCTAATAAAAGCTGGCAAACCATGGAATTTCTTCTTCCTCCCTGCCTCATCAATCTATGTAACAGGATAATGGAAAGCGGAGAAAGACAGAATGGAGAAAATCAGAGGGTTAAAGGAACTTTAGGATTATTTTTTCTCTTATTTACTTCAGCTACATGAGGGACACAAGGATATCCTCCTAGACACAAGGGAATCTGCAGGGGCATTGGAACCCTGCTCTCAAGCCTGCAACTTTCTGGATGCAGAGAGCATGCTGCACAGTATGCTGTGAGTGGGAGCTGTGGGGATGCCTGACCTACAAAGGGGTGAGTGAGTTAGAGGAATGCATGGAGCTGGAATAAGGGAATGAGGCAGATGCAGGAAAAGCCTGACTTCCACAATATAGCACGGCCGAGATATATGTAATTCCCCATGCAAAATGAAAGTGTAGAATGCAGGCTTTGCTGAACTCAAATTGAAAGCCTTCCTGAGCAAGAAGGGTGCCCCCAGAGCAGAGCCAGGATCCCGCACTCATGTGGAGATGGAAGTTAATTTGGGACACCACCGGGTTTTATTTAGGTACTTGGTTTATTAACTGGACTCTGTGACCCCTGTTACAAACAATGATAAAATTCAATGGCCACCTTCTTGACAGTGTAGCAAAGGAGACAGTGAGAGAATTTCATTCACTGTTCAGTTTGTGATACAATTTAGCCCAACAGCTGATGGAAAGGGAAGAATATTTTTCAAAGGCTAATTTTGGAAGAATGATATGTTTCTTTTCATGTTTTTAATAGATTTGTAAAGAGTCATATCAACTATTTTGTAGCTCATAAAAGTGTAATGGCTGGAAGAGGGCACCATCTCTCAGGTTGACCTACAAATATTCAGAACATTCTGATCCTGAATAGTTGGAAGAAGAGCCTCTTCTAACTGCTCTGCATGAGTGATGAGTGTGTAAGCTCAGGTGACCACTCATGACAAAATGACCTTGATTTACATGCTAATATGCTAATGCATACTTCACTTGAAAAGTCTGATCATATCCATGTCAACAGCTTCTGCCCTAAAAAAATCCCCAAAGAGCTAAGTCATGACCATGTGTGTTGTGTAGATGGCTCAACCACAGGTATTTGCATAAAATGTCAATGGTTTCAAAAGCAAAGGAGGTCAGCATTGTTGCTGTTCTTTGAGAACGGGGAAAGGGAGAGAGGAAGGTTCCTAAAAGGCTATGATGGACTTTTACAAAGAACCCTTAAAGTTCAGCAGTTTCTAGGCATTGCATTTATACAAAGACATTCTGGAGTGGCCCCACATGTTGTTTGAGCTTTTCCTGAGGAGATGTGAACAAAACTTCTCACCTCACATGTGGTGCCAATGACAGAATCAAGGAAATGATTCTTGCCAAAAACATCTTGGATAAGCCATGAGTTTAACTGGGATTACCTACTAGAGCATGGTCAATTTATGGTCAGCTAAAACTGAAGAAAAAAACATTTCTCCGCGGAGCCTATATATCTGGGGGAGGGTCAGGGCCTCATGAACCTTCTCCTCTAGTAATCTTTAACTGTATATAGATACTCCTAGAGAGACAGGGCCTCTTGTGCTCATCTCTACCTCCATGACAGAAAGCTGATAGGCCCAATCTCACACAAGTCTCCTTTAGTAATCACTGCTGTTCAGAGTTCCAGAGGGCTGTAGCAATGATAACTCCTATAGGACAGTATTTTATTCCAACAGAGAGTGGAGGACAGTTTGGAAATAAGGCTGTTTCTTGTAAGAAAATGCACAGGAGACTTCACACTCAAGGAACTAAAACACACCACACACTGGCTAAGATGGTTCTTTCCCATGCTGCCATGCATTGCTTGTTTGGATCAGAGTCTAAATGTTGTTGGACTACATGAGGAAGGTCCTCTGCACTTGTAGCCAGTAAGATCGAGGCACAGAAAAAGACAATTTAGTAGGGGGAAAAAAAACCATATCTAGTCATCTGGCATGATAGATCTGTCAGTAAGGTACATTCTTTGAGCTCCAGGACAGAGAGTCTTTCTCAAAAACCAAAATGGATGGTTTCTGAGGAATGACTGTTACGATTGTTCTGGGAAAGCACCAGATTGATTTCCAGAGTGGTTGTACAAGGTTACATTCCCACCAGCAATGGAAAAGAGTTCCCCTTTCTCCACAATCTCTCCAGCATGTATCATCCCTTGAGTTTTTGATCTTAGCCATTCTGATGGGTCTAAGGTGAAATCACAGGGTTGTTTTGATTTGCATTTTCTGAATGGCTAAGGACATTGAACATTTCTTTAAGTGTTTCTCTGCCATTCAATATTCCTCTGTTGATAATTCTCTGTTTATCTCTGTACCCCATTTTTAATTGGATTACTTGGTTTCTTGGTGTTTAACTTCTTCAGTTCTTTATATATTCTGGATATTAGCCCTCTGTCAGATGTAGGGTTGGTGAAGATCTTTTCCCAGTCTGTAGGTTGTCATTTTGTTCTGACAGTGTCCTTTGCTTTACAGAAGCTTTTCAGTTTCATGAGGTCCCATTTGTTAATTGTTGATCTTGGAGCCTGTGCTGTTGGTTTTCTGTTCAGGTAGTTGTCACCTGTGCCGATGAGGTCAAGGCTCTTCACCTCCTTTTCTTCTAACAGATTTAGTGTGTCTGGTTTTATGTTTAGGTCTTTGATCACTTGGACTTTAACTTTATGTAGGGTAATAAATATGGATATATTTGCATTTTTCTACATGTAGACATTCAGTTAGACCAGCACCATTTGTTAAAGATACTGTGTTTTTCCCATTGTATGGTTTTTGTCTTCTTTGTCAAAAATTGTTTCCTTTGGTGTGTGGGTTTATTTCTGAGTCTTCAATTTGATTCCATTGATCTACCAATCTGTTTCTATGATAGTGCCATGCCGTTTTTCTTGCTGTTGCTCTATAGTACGTCTCGAGATCAGGTATGAACAAAGCTCCAGATGATCTGTTATTGTACAGGATTGTTTTAGCAATTCTGTTTTTTTGTTTTGTTTTTCCATATGAAGTTGAGAATTGTTCTTTCAAGGTCTGTAAAGAATTGTGTTGGTATTTTGATAGGAATTGCATTGAATCTGTAGATTCAATTTTGCTTTAGATTTCATTTTGCTGGAGATTTCAATATTGCTTTTGGTAGGATGGCCATTTTCACTATGTGCTGATCCACGAGCATGGGAGATCTTTCCATATTCTGAAATCTTTTTCAATTTCTTTCTTCAGTGACTTGAATTGTTTTTTCGAGCACGTCTTTCAAATGCTTGGTTAGAGTCACACCAAGTACTTTATTTTATTAGTGGCTATTGTGAAGGGTGTAGTTTCTCTAATTTTTTTCTCATCCCTTTTTTTCTTTCATAGACAAGAGGGCTACCTCAAGATCCAGCTACACCGATCCTAGGTATATACCCAAAAGATGCCCCACCATTCAATAAAAACATTTGTTCAACTATGTTCATAGCAGCTTTATTTTAATTGCCAGAATCTGAAATAAACCTAGGTGTCCCTCAAAGGAGGAATGGATACAGAAAATGTGGTACATTTACACGATGGAATACTACTCACTAATTAAAAACAAGGAAATCTTGAAATTTGCTGGGAAATGGTGGGAACTAGAAAAGATCATCCTGAGTGAGGTAACCCAGAAGCAGAAAGACACATATTGTATATATTCACTTATAAGTGGATATTAGGCATATGATATAGGATAAACATACTAAAATCTATAGTCCTAAAGAAGCTAAACAACAAGGAGGACCCTAGGGAAGATAGCTAATCCTCATTCAGAAGGGCAACCAGGAGAGACATTGGAAGTAGGAGAAGACAAAGTACAGGACAGTTGCCTTCCACAGAGGGCCTCTGAAAGCCTCTACCCACCAAAGTATCAAAGAAAATACTGAGACTCATAGCCAAATTTTGGGCAGAGTGCCTGAATCCTTATGGAAGTAGAGGGAGATAGAAAGACATGGAGGGGACAGGAACTCCACAAGGAGAACAACAGAAGCAAAATACCTGGGCCCAGAGGGCCCTGCAGGGACTGATACTCTAACCAAGGACCATGCATGGAGATAACCTAGACCCACTGCTCAGAGGAAACCCATTGGCTCCTTAGTGTCCAAGTAGGTTCCCTAGTTAGGGGTAAAGGGGTTGTCTCTGACATGAACTCAGGTGCTGGCTCTTTGATCACCTTCCTCTGGATGGTTCAGCCTTGCCAGGACATAGAGGAAAACAGAAAATGATGCAGGCAGCCTTGATGATACCTGATAGGCTAGGGTCACATAGAAGGGGAGGAGGACCTCCCCTATCAGGGGGCTAAGGAAAGGGCATATGGGAGAAGACGGAGGGAGGATGGGACTAGGAGGAGATGAGGTGTGTGTGTGTGTGTGGGGGGTGCTGCCATGGGGATACAAAGTGAGTAAATTGTAATAAATAAATAAATAAATTAAATTAAAAAATAAAAAAGATTGTCCTGGGGCCTAACATCAATGCACAACTTCACCCATTCCTTTGTGCACCTGCACATACCACACATGCACAAAATGCACAGATACACACGTGTGTGCACGCACAAACACACACACACACACACACACACACCGCACAGAATTGTGAAAGCCACAGAGCAACTGCACTGCAGCCTGAGTGCATCGCTTCCTTTAACACTGAAGGAAGATGCATACTTGCTCCAAGAATGGAAGAGCTTAGGAGTTGATTCACCCGGGATGAGCTAAAGGCTCCTGTGTGCCCTGTAAGCTTTTAAAGTTTTTTTAAAAACTCATATTTGTGCACAGAAGCACGGCATCTTTGATTAAAGTCTGTGTCCTTTATGAAGTCAGAAGCCAACATATTAGCCAGGAATGTGCTCAGGTGCAGAATGGAAGAACTGACTGATTGCAGATGAAGACTTTTAAGGCTTAAAAGTATTTTCTTTAGTTTTGAGAATTTCAAGCATGTATATTATGAAATATAATCATCCCCATTTCCATTTCCTCCCCTCCAATTTCTCTCAGCAGCCTTGTAGAATACTCAGTTCTCAACATCCTGTCTGTTCCGTTGGTGCTGCTCATATGTGCACACGTGTGGGGCCATCCACTGGAGCACAGAAAACATGGTGCTATGACCTCACAAAAAGAACCACTCTCCCTTCTCAGCAGAGGTGGGGCTGGAGATCTGCCCCATGTCGCTGGGGTTCAGGCTGGCTTCATCTCTGTGCAGGTCAGTACAGCTGCTCTGATTCTGGTAGTAATGTCCTGTCAAGCAGAAAGCAATCTCTGTATCCCTCCCATTCTTCGGCTCATACATTCTTTCTGCCCTCTCTTTCTCCGTGGCCCCTAATCATTGGCGGGAGAAGTAGCTAATATAGTCTCTTTGGGGATGGTCACATAGTCCTTCCCCTCAGCACTTTGACAGGTTATGTATTGGCTTCTTCCCATAGCAAAAAGAAGCTTCTCTGATCAAGACTAAGAACAGCTAAGTTCTATTGGTATAAGTGTAAACATTTAGAAGATAATTTGATAACATGGCCTTTTAAAAAAATAACAATAGCAGATTTTACCCTGGTCTATGGCCTCCCCCACCTTGGGATCTGACAAGGTTTACGGAACAAGGCATGGAATCTCCTCTTGTAGAGCAAGCCTTGAATCCAATCAGAAAGTAGTTAGGTATCTGACATCAGTCATGCACTATTGTACCGTGGACTCATCTTTCCTATAAGGTCTGTCTCAGAGCATGCTGGGCCTCCGCACTGGGTAAGACCATTGATGTATCTTCTCCTCAGAGCCTGCACAGCACTCCCCAACACTGTGAAAGCTTAACAATCAGGCAAGAATGTTATTGGTAATTTTGTGGTTGATTTTTGTATGTGGTTAATTTCTTGCAGCCAGTGAGTGTATTGTCTTCAGCAATAAGGGTAAGGACAATAGCCTCTGTTGGTTTGTGGACTTTTGGGGCCAATTGTCCAACAACTCATTGGGAGATTCCCATGCTTTATAAGGCACTTTCTATTTAGTAACCTTGTCTTCTGAAAGTGGTACTAATTTTGCTCAAAGTTTTTTTCTTTTTAAATGATTTATTTTCAAATTATATTCTGACTATTGGGTTTCCATAAGGCTTTAAAGCATCTTTAGCTTTAATCACCCACCCTCTACCCCATCCTCTGTCCTCATCTTAATATTCCCCCTCTTTTTTTATTTCACATATGTTCTAATATCTAAGTTTTGAAGTTACAGTGTGCAATATGGCTTCTCTTATGACTTTCATTTGAGTAAGCCTCCTTCTTCATTTCCTGCTTTTCCTCATACTGCACAACCTCTCCCCTGCTTAAATTGGAGCTCTTCTTGCCACCCACAATAGGAAAGCATGTCATCAATCCCTGCAGGTTTAGCAGTGACTTGGACACACGCCCTTCTTACAGCTTTATATTCTGTTGTCACTGTGCTCACATTGTCATCTGTGACCGTCGCCTCATAAAGCCTAGATGCTGGCATATCCCTTGGCCTTCCAACAACATTCAAGACCAAAGAAATTCATGCCTTAGCAGATTTCTGCCTATGTCCCAGTCTTGAGTCCTATGTGTACCTCTAGCTGACAAGAGGACTATGAAAGAATATTTTCAGCCTCTTCTGCTTTCATTCCAGAGTTAGACAAAGATAAATATTGAAAGCACAGGTTTCTTTGGCCAACCTACAACATTGGCCATTACCATTTGAAGGATAAATATTATATAAGTGATCATATCACGTGATAGTTGATGCATTATTAATTTTCTCATCTCCCAAATATAGTGGTATGAGAGCTGATGGTTTTAAGTCTTTTTGCTTGTAGCTTAATGTGCCTTTAAGCCATCCCATTCCTTCTATACCTGAGTCTATGGCTGAGTTCTAGCCCAGCATAGCAATTAGTACCACCATTTATGCTGATTCATCAGTTCTAAAGGCTGCCAAAACTGTTGTGCAGAAATGGATTCTAGAGTCGCCCTGAGGCCTGGCAGCATTGTGGTCTCTGTGTCTGCCACAGGGGAGAATGGAGGAAATACTTGCCTGTGGGCTGAGTCTCTGTTCTTCCTTTCCTTACAGAATTCAATTATAACATGAACAGTTACTCAGAAAGAACACTGCACTTTTCATTTTCTCGTGTAACTCCTTTCAAACCAAATTTATGAGGAAAGGGATACTAACCCATTTACTAAGGAAAACTAGTCCAATTGGAAGAGTCTACTGCTATAGAAAGGGCAGACCAAGAGTCAGCCCCCCCCCCCGCCTCTTTGACATCAAGTGATTGGACTAGAGCGACCCACAGACAATCCCAATTTTATTCGTTTATTTGTTTATTTTTGAGATGGTGTTTAACTATGGAATCCTGGATAGCCTGGAACTCACTATGCAGACTAGGCTGACACAGAGAGCACCCTGCTCCTGCCTTCTGAGTGATGGGATTAAAGATATGTAACAGCATATTTGGACATTATTTTTATGTAGATGTGTGTGAGAGAGACTCTGTGTGTGTGTGTGTGTGTGTGTGTGTGTGTGTGTGTGTGTGTGTATGCTTACATGAGTTCATTTACATTATGTACCTCTAGGAGCCATTGGAAGTCAGAGGAAGCTATCACTTCCCCTAGAATTGGAGGTATAGATAGTCATGAGCTGCCATGTGGATGCTGGGAATCAAACCTGAGTTCTTTGCAGGAATAGTGCCTGCTCTTTTCCATCTCTCTAGCTAAGACATTTTTAAAGTGTGTGTATGTCTGTGTGTGTGTGTGTGTGTGTGTGTGTGTGTGTGCGCACTTATGTTTGCGGTTTCATGTATGGGAGGCCATCGCATAATACATGGAGCCATTTCTCATGCACTGTACACCTTGTGTTTTGAAAACTTTTACTGGCCTAGAAATCATTGATTGCTCTGGGACAGCCTGTGAGCTCCAGGCACCTTCCTGTTTATCTCTCTCCAGCACCATGATTACTAGTGCATGTCCTCATGCCCATTTGTTTTTAGTAAGAATTTGGGGGTTGAACTCAGGCCCTTTATCTACTGTGCCATCAGCCCAGCAGAGACAATGCAAATCTAAATAATTTCAAGCAGAGTTGCTAAATTGATGATGTCCAAGTTTACAGTTTCTCAGTAGAAGTTAGCAGTTAGAATAAAGCTATGTGTCCACCTTAAATTCTCTACTAAAAGGTGTCTCTGCTTAGAATTGTTTATTCATGTAAAGGAACAATCATGCTCCTTTGTATTAGTCAGCTTGGGCTTCCGTGACATAATTTCATAGTTTGAGTAGCTTAAAGAACAGAATGATTTCCTTAAAGTTCTGAAGACTTTAAAAGCAAGGGCCCAGTACTATAGATTGGCTTCTAATCCTTGGTTGGTTTGTTTTATTTTTATTTTTTTGATAATTTATTCACTTTATATCCCTTTTATAGCCCCCCTTCCTCATCTCCTCCTGGTCCTACCCTCCTTCCCTCTTTCCCCTTATCCCCCTCTCTGAGTCCACAGAAAGAGGGAACCCTCCTCCCCTACCATCTGTCCTCAGCCTATCAAGTCTCATCAGAACTGCCTTCATCCTCTTCCTCTGTGTCCTGGCAAGGGGGAACTGATCAAAGAGCAGGCAAGAGAGTCCATGTCAGAGAGAGTCCCAGCTTCTCTTACTAGGCAACCCACCTGGACACTGAGCTACCTATGGGCTACATCTGAGCAGGGATTCTAAGTCCTCTTCATGCATGGCCCTTGGTTAGTACATCAGTCTCTGTAGGCCCCCTGGGCCCAGGTTTGTTGTAAGCCCTGGTTTCTTGCCTGCCATCTTGTTTCATACTCACATGACTTCCCTGTGGGCACAGAGAGAGAGAGATGGTGAGAGAGAGAAAATGAAGAAAAATACATGTGTGTGTGTGTGTGTGTGTGTGTGTGTGTGTGTGTGATAGAGAGAGAGAGAGAGAGAGAGAGAGAGAGAGAGAGAGAGAAGGGGGTAATAAGATGGGTAGAGACAGAGGGCAGGAGAGAGAAGTATACCTCTTCATGGTATTTCTTCTTATAAGGCCACTGATTTTATTGTACAAGGGGCCATCTCTTTAAACTTAGTTACCATCTTATAGAGCCAATCAACAACTATGACCCTGTTGGGGACTAGAACATCAGCATTTGAATTTGGGGCAACACACAATAAGATAAAAACCATCCTTTTTAACAGAAAATTATAACCAATGCCTAAATTATGGAATTCTCAAAGAACAAAGAGAGTAATAAAAATACAAAATCATAAAAAATTGTGATCTTAAGGCAGTAGATAGATGTGTTTTTCCAAGGATCAATAAAATATCTTTAACTATATCTTAATCAAAAGTCATAATATTCTCTATTCATACCCGGGACATTCAAGATTTTTATGATTATTTGCCAGGTACCATGAAAAGCAACCCTGACAGGCTTGTGAGCACGATCCTCATTTTGGTTGAAATTATTTCTCTTGAGCCTTCACGCCAGGGAGGATAAATACCACTAGTTCAAAGGTTAAGTTATTTTCTTCCACATACATTTTAGATAGTTGTATATTTTAAATTCTTGTTTTAACTAGACATTAGAGAATATTAAAGAGTCTACTCTAATGATCATTTTTTTTTCTTGCTTCCTATAAGAAATATCTTAAACATCTTGCCAAGCGAGTATCAAGGAAATAGTTCTGAGTTAGTGAGCAGAATATTGATAATGGGGAACGTAAGTGAGGCTCACACTAATGTACGGATCATGGTGATTTAGAGAGACACTTACCAGAGTATAAATTTGTTAAAATGAAATAAACATATTTCTTTGAGTGTTTCTTTGTCTCTCATTTCTTGGAATAACCCTCCGAGAGAAGAATGCCCAGTGCAAAGCTTAAAAGAATGCTTACATCAGAAGGTGGGAGAGGACATAAATCAATATATATATAATACAGATTATGCAGTGTAGTTTCCTTCTTCCTCTCTTTTCCCCTCCTCCCCCTACTACTTATTTGATGGAATTTTAGTAGCCCAGGCTGGCCTCAAACTCACAATTCTTCTCACAGCACACTTGTACTTGTTACTAGGGAAATGGCTGTTTAAGCGATGTTTGCTGAGTGAAACACAGGCAACTGACTTGAAACCTAGTTTCATTTCCTCTTATCTCCAGGATTTTGTGTAAGGTATGTTGTAGCTCTTGTAGTTTATACATGCTCCAGGATAAAACCACCTTGTTTTTTTCTAAATTTAAACACAGTCTTGTGTAGCCCAGGATTGTCTCCAACTCCCGTGTAGTCAAAAATTGCCCTGAACTTCTGATCCCCCGTCTTTGCATCTTGAGTGCCGTGATGTAATTACAAATGGGTGCCACTACTCCTGTCACACACAGTGCTGGGAACTGAACCTAAAGTCTTGTGCATTCTAGAAAAGCATTCTAGCAGCTCACTATAGCTTGACCCTCAGGGGAATGTCTTGAAGAAAAGAAAATTTGATTTGACTGTGTTGTTTATCATGTTTGCTTCTTAACTGGTGGAATGGCTTCCCTTCATACTGTACAGCAACAATCTAACTAGAACGATCTCTGGAATATTCAAGTTCCTGGACCACCAGAGGCTTGGTTGGGGATGTTGAAGTTTTAGGATTTTCATGGTGAGATGTTGTGCTTCCTCTTTCCCCCCTTGTTTCCAGTGTTTGCTATTGGTCACTGACATTGGAAAAGGAGAGCCGGGACAACAGAACCCCACATATTCTTCACAAGGTTCATTTATGCACAAACTTATGGGCCAGAGGAATGGCTCAGCTGGCACCAGTGTTTGCTTCCAAGCCTGATGACCTGAATTCAATCCCAAGGACCCATCCTGTGTAAGGTAATAATTCACTTCCATAAGTTTCCCTACAAATGTGCGTTTTGGCATGTGCATACACACACACACAAATAAAACTGTGATAAAATACTTTAAGCACACAATCATAGTTTCTACAAGACAAAATCATGTTTCTATAAAACAAAAACAAATTCATGCCATAGAAAGTATACAGTTCTGAGTTTTAAGGTCTTCCCCAAGGCTGTTTGTACTTGTTACAGTTGTAGACTCTCAAAATTTCAGAGTTTGCTTCTAAACTCATCACCATGAACCTATATTTCCTGTTTTCAAGTTATCTGCCAATTTCTGTGGGAAGTTGATTGCAGGAAAATTCTCAGCAGTCTGTAGGGTAAAGATAAATCAATGCCAGGTCCTGACATATTGATCAAAGTGTCTCTGTGGAGGAGTCCCTGACCCACAGAGCCTTGTGTCTCCAGTCCTTCAAGTTGGAGTTCATCACAGCAGCCTTACTTGGAAGGAAGGAAAAGTCACTTTTCTCTCAGGCTGTCCAGGCTAACTAACTGGATCACCATAGACAAAGTAGATTAGAGCATCAGAACCTATTTCTTACTACTCTAGAGGCTGGGAAGCCCGAGGTTAAGAGTTCCAGCAGAGTTGTTTTTGGTAGGGGCACTTCCTGGCTCTTAGATGGTGCTCTTTTCACTGGCTTCCCACAAGTTGAAACAGATAAAGAAGCTTCTGGGGGCCTTTGACAAAGAAACTTACTTTATTTTCAAGTAATATCTCCTCACGATAAGACACAGGAGGGATGGACAGGGACACTTCATACTCTGTGTTGTAGAGTCACACTTGTGCTCTGCATTGTAGAAAGGAACCAGCACACTGAGCTGTTATTAGCAGTTCCATCTGTAGATATTCTTCATGGTTGGTTTGTTCTGAGTTAAGCCCTCGCAGCCCAGATATTCCAGGAGGGAGTTCAAGGCTGATACTGGCAGATACTGACTAAACCCATCATTTCTTGCAATGCCTGAACCCAGACATCCAGATGATGAGGGGAGAGTACACGAGACTGTAAGAGAAAAACACAGACATTACAATTCTCAAACATGCTGATTGCCTGACCACATTGTCCAAGTGAATTACAATCTTTTTCTCCACCCCTTCTTCCACACATAACTGCCAGCTGGAGAAGAGAGGGAAGTGATTTGTTGGATGATCATCTTCTGGCTTCTCAGATTGCTAGCCCTCTGAATAAAACACTGTTTTAAAGATTTAATCTCTGCATTTGCTCATCTGTGAGTGACAGGGAGAAGTGAGCTCTTATGTCAGGTACTTCATGATCAAATTACTTTGCAAAGGCTCAGCTTCAGAGTGTTAGGATTCAACCTCAGAATGAGGAGCCTCATCCCAACATTCACTCTATAGAGGAACGCATCGTGTCAAAATGATCCTGCCATCTTAATAATAAGTTAGATGAGTAAGATGCTGGCAGGAAGGTCAGTTTTTGGAGGAGTAGAAAGGGAAATCTAAGATGAGCCACACAGATAGGAATGACTCGGTGCCCACTGTGGAAACGAAAGACCAATTTTCAACTAGTCTTTGCCACATCAAGTTTTTCTGTTTTAGAGTTCTTTCACTTTCCATGACTTTGCCCCTGAGACTCACCTTGAAAGAAAAGGTATTTGGATAAGTACAGTGTCTCGTTGGTGCCAGATATAGAAAGGAAAGAGGCACTGCAATCATTGTCACAAAAAAGAAGTTCCAGGTGGGAGCCAAGAAGGTACAACTGACATGCACAGGGAATTCTGAGCACTGAGAGAAGGAGGGACAGAGCCCACTGATGGCATCATCAACTGGAAATGTATCCATTTTGCCTGGGCAGAGGTTGGGAGACTTGAAGTCATCTTTGTTCTTTTGCAATTGGAAGCACACTGTCATTTCATATTATTGCCATGGTGCTGAGAAAGGAGGTGAAGCAAAAAAAAAAAAAGCCGGTAGCCAGGCTCTTTCCACCTCTCTATCTCTTTCTCTCCAAGAGAGAGAGAAACAGCAGCCATCATACTTTGATTAGGAACAACATGTGGCTGTCAGGTTACTCTGATTTACTCTTGTGTGTTTGTGGAAACAACTGCACATGGATCTGGACACTTCTAATGCACTTTGGGGGAGGCTGTTGCATGAATTATTTGCAGCTGGAGAACAGAGGACTGAAGGAGCTACAAAGGTCCTTCTCGAGAGAATTGTGGTAATTTATTTTGATGTTCTGTACATTTAGGGTCTCCATCTCATTTTCAGGTGGAATTTTAACTCACAAAGCTCAAATGTGACCATTAATAAGAAAAGCATGAGAGTGAATGCCATTCTCAGAGAGAAAAAGAGAGAAAGACAGAGACTTCTCGATTTCATATTTCTTCTTTCATATTATTTAGTCATTGTGTTTTACTGGAATTCCCCCAGAAGGCATTTGCTATAGACATCACGCCTTTTTTTACTTGGCTGTTACAGTGTCATAGAACAGCTAAAAACCTGCTGCAGGATGCTCTGTTGAGTTCACTCAATGTTATTTGAGGTGTGTGCTCTTCATCCTCCAGCTTGTATCTTCCATGTGCATGAGGATGAAGAGCACACACGTCTGCAGAACCTTATCTATTTTTATTTTTTAAATGAGTCCTGTGCCTATAGGTATGAGAAGCAATTCCAGGTCACAGCCACAATCTTGTGCTTGTTTATTTTTGTTGTTTTGTTTTGTTTGATTTGAGGTAAGATCTCATATAGACTGGCCTCCACATCTGCCTAGCTGAGAATGACTTGAACTCTAAATCTTCCTTCCTCCATCTGCCAGTGCTCGAATTACAGACTTGCATCACTAAACTCTATTCTATCCACTGCTGGGGTTGGATTCTTGGATACTAGGCAAACACTGTTAGCTTAGCTACATCCCCAGCCTGATTCACAAAGTTTCTTAAAATTAAATTTACATTTCCTGAGATTTAGGACCCTTAATTCAGGATGGAGAATGGCATGTCTCATTTGGCTGGCTTGTTGTTTTCTAGCACACTGTACACAATGTTTTGCATAACTATGAGCTTTTACAACAGTAAAGGCCAGTTCTAGTGAGTGTGGCATTGTGTCAGGATTCTTCCTCTTCTCATGCTTTATGACTTCATGAGTCCAGCTTCCCCCTTCCACTTTGCCTTGACCTTCACCTTTTTGGTTTTACATTGTCCTGACATTCTTTCATAGCTCTTTACTCTCATAATTCTGTTTGCCTTGTTTTCTGAGACAGGGTCTTTCCTCGCCTGGAGCTCTAGTTCGGCCAGGCTGGCTGGTAGGTGAGCCCCATACCCTCCTGCCTATGCATCTGCAGGACTGGGATTGCAAACCCACGCCAGTGGCCTCTGGCGAGTCAAATCCAGGTCTTCCTTCTTGTATGACAAGCACTTTGACACCTGAGCTATCCCCTAGCTCCAACTCATACATTTTTAATGTCATGCAACTGGCCATTTGGAAAGTATTAGTTGATTGACTAATTTAGATCTGCAGAATGTCGACAGCTTTAATTACAATGTGAAAAAGAAAAGAAAGCCTTTAATACCACCACAATTCTCAGCGGATAACTCTTGAAGAACTGGAAAGCAGTTGTACACGTGACAGTTGCAAGTTTCCTGACTCCTGAAAGTCCCAACTTTATAGTGGTGACATCTGCTCTTCATTTCTCCCCTCTTCGTGACAGCTTCTCTTGGTTCCTTTTAGAAAGTAAACCTCTCATATGTCCAAGTCTAAATTGCCATAGCTTGTCTCTCATTGTTCATTCCAGAAAAAATTCCATTCCATTAAAAGGCAGCTTTAAAATGGACAAGTTAATTGCACAGCCATTGTACTTTGATTAGTAATAGAAGTTCTTTGTGTGCTGTTCCGTCACTTTTGTGATGATGCTCCTTTGATGAGCATATCTGCAGAAACACCGCTAGCAAAAATATGCGCAGGGTAAATATTTTGTAATCTTCAAGTATGAAGATACCTTTATCCTCTCTTCCTGCTTGACTGCTAGTCTGGCTACTCATCAAACTGTATAATAGAAATAGTTTTCCTTGAACGTCTTGTCTCAATCAGGCTTCCAGCTTCCAGACTTGCTGGTGAGAAGCTCTTGGCCACCTGAATTTCCCACTGCTCATATAAAATTGTTTGAGTCAATGTCTGTTGCTCTGACAAAATACCCAAGAAGATCAATTTATAAAAAACTAAAATGAGGTTTGTCTCACAGTGTTTGTTGATTCACATCATGATTTGCTGTTGTGGCCCTGTGGTGAAACTGTATATCATATCATAGTGTGTGGCAAAGGAAATTTGCCTATGCTTGCTTGTTGAGAAAAAGACAGTAAGGGAGGAAAGGAACAGATTAAAAAAATAGGTGAGGGAATGAAGAAAATTTGTGAGGAAGAAGGACCAGACCAGAGTTCCTTTGTTTCCAGTGATCCATCTTCCTCCCAACTGGCCTCACCTCTTAGATTTGCCTCTTAAAAGTGCCACAGGTTAAGAATGAACTTCCATGCACCCAGAGCAGAAAGCAGCTCTATAAGAAGACCAACAGAGCCAGCAAATGTGGGTTCATGGGGGCCAGCCACAACTGATGCATCAACCAAGGACCAGGCATGAAGAGGACCTAGACCCCTGCTCAGATGTAACCAATTGGCAGCTCAGTCTCCATGTGGGTTCCCAAATAAGGCGCTACTGTTTGAGCAGCAGCTTCCAGGCTCCACTGACCTTACCTCTCCAGTGTAGGCATCATAGTTGCTCACTATCATGTTTTCTGTGGGTTCTGCAACTAGCTCCTGTCCTCATGCTCATAGGACAAGCACCCACTGACTGAACCTTCTCCCTGGCCCTCATAGCACTAGTTTTATAATTGTGTCCATGTTCCCTGATGGGTCTGTTGAACTGATGCTCTCTAGTGTCTATAGCTGCACACCTCAGTGACCCATGGAAAAGCTTTCAGGACAGTGCCAAAGGGGACAGTGAGCAGTCACCTAGAGAGAGAATAGACAATGGTCCTAGAGATCTAAAATTTCTAAGACAACATCAACTACCATTTTCTTCTTCCTCTGTTTTTCTCTTTTCTCCTAGTTCCATAGGTCTTTGGTGGCATCATTTCCTGATCTGTTGATTCTGCATGCTCCTGTTTTCCAAGGCATGTCTTCAGATTCCACGACTTTCATCTGGCAAATGATTAATTCATATTTAGTTTTCAAAATATTTCTCTGTGGATCTTATTTTGTTGTTTCCAGCCACATTAATTTACATCTTCAGAGAGAAAAAAAAATCTATTTTCTTATTTAGTGAGGCTTTGGAGGTCTCAACACTAAATGCATATATCCAAACCAAAATGCTATTTTCTCTGAATTTTTTCTTTTCATTATTTTTGTGTGCTTTAACATGTGTGCGCTATGATGGGGAGTGTCCATGCACACGTGGTTATGGGTGACTTCCTTAATTGCTCTTCACCTAAGTTTTTTGAGACAAGCTCTCTTACTAGTTTGGAGATTGTTGATTCTGCTAAACTGGCTGGCAGGCAAGCCCCAAGGGTCTTCCCATTTCTGCAGCCCCATGGCTGGAATTACCACACTGCTTAAAAATGTGGTTTCTGGAGACTGAATTCTGGGCCTCACAACTGCAGCAAGCACTTTTATGACCAATCCCCAAGAGGAAGCTCACTGCTCCCTCTGTACAGTGAGTGTCTAGCAGGCAGCTTAGACCACAGCAGGTAAACTGTGCCATCTCAGCTGACAACCGGCTGCCGTCACAATCTCCTGTGCCTGCCAACTTTGAATTTAAGCGTTCTTTTAGCCAAAGTCCCATACAGGGAAACGCCTTTTGTAACATTCTCATTTCAAGCCATGGCATCATTTAAAATCTTGGGATCCATAAAGAAGCAGCACTAACAGGGAATGGGCTTTTGTCCTAAATGCGAAAATCTTGACACTGTACAAGCAAAAAGACTATAGAAAAACCTAATGCCCAGTTTTTGTTTTCAAACTTGAGAGAAAAATGGAGATTTCACTCTTTTTTACGAGTGTTCTAGATGCTGAGAATTTTGCTCTATTACTTTCGTGTGTGTGTGTGTGTGTGTGTGTGTGTGTGTGTGTGTGTCGTTCTGGAAGTTGAGCCTAGGACCTGTGCCTGCTAGGCAAACTCTCTTCCCTGAGATTCATTTCTAGCCCCCTCTGCTTCAATTTCCTAAGCTCAGAGCCACATCTGCTTTCCTATTCCCACTGGGACACATATTGCAAGAACAGGATCGAAAGGTTTAGTGGTATTTTCAGAGGAAAAACAATAAACTACTTTCTAAAGTTTAACACCAATAAAACATTTTATTTATGTAGAACTATTACTCTCTCCAAGCAAATATTTTCCTTTAGAACTAAGTTTTTTTTTTTTTTTCATTTTCCATATGTATGTGTGGAGTATTCATGTGTATACCCATCTTTTTGCATGTGTCTGTGGAAACAGACCTCTCAGTCAAACCCAAAGATTTCAGATGTGGATCGCCTGACTAGCCGGCTTACAGTGGAGCTCCCCATCCCTGATTTCTGAGGCTGACTTTGCAGCCACTGAGCATTTATATTGCTTTCTGGGGAATCTGAACTCTGGGCTCTTTGCTTGAGCAGCAAGCATTTTAATCAGTGAGCTATGCCTCCCTCTCCAAGCCTGTAACAGCTGAGTTTCTTATGCCTAGAGGTCTAGAAATGTGATCAAGACATTGTGTGTGTGAGAGAATGTGTGATTTTAGATGATAAGGAAGGATAGGGAAGGGTGGGCAAAACAGACACATAGAACATGAAAGACTGAAAAATGGAAAAACCTTGTGGAAGAGGCTACTAGGGAGAAACAGGGGCAGCTCAAGCTCAGGGAAGGTTGGCAAAAGGCTGACCACAGAACAGCTTTGTCAGAAAATGTCATAGTGTCATCTAAAACATGGCTTGCTGATTAAAACAAAAGGATTAAAACAAAAACTTGCATTCCTCAAGTGTGTTTTCTGGCCTCTCTCTCTTAGCATTTGACCCATTGAAATCTGATAGATCTTCCATTTTTTTTTCTGCCAAACTGCTGTAAGCAAAGCTACATGTGACCTGCTTATTGGCAAACTCAATGAAGAGATTTAATTAATTAATTAATGTCACACTGAAGATTTGTTCTTATACATGCATAACATACCCTAAATTATTTTCATGATACAAAGTATTACAGTTTTGTTCCTTGGTACACTCACAAACAAGTTGATGGAATCAAACAATACATAACTGTTTTAAAAAAAAACAAAAAACCAGGATGGGGTTCATGTCTCTAAAGGGGGTAAAGAGGGCCAGAGAGATGGCTCAGAGAGGAAAAATGCTGCTGATGTGCTGCTATTATTTGAGAAAACCATGGTGAGAATTTGAGGGAAGAAGCATCATCATTTTAGGAAAGCATTGACTATGGAGTGTGATGTAATAGGGGTTGGAAAAGGAGAATGGCTTAAGCACTTCCTATGGCTTTTGTAGAATTGACAAACTGCTTTCTTAGATCTGTTTTTTAGGGTCTTCCTGCAACACAGCTGCAGCTCAGTTAGAAGAAAGGATGCTTCTATTTGGCTCCTTTACTTACTCTACCTTATGTATTCACACATTTAATTTGCATCTTTGTGTGTGTTATAAATACAATAGTAATATACAAAATTATTTTGTGACAAGCTTATAAAATGCTGGTGATAATGGGCTATGAAACACACCTGATGCTTGCAAAGGTAGAAATCTACCTGTGAGCTAAGCTTTCTGTGCAGATGGAGACCGTGGACTGTGGGGAAGGGGCTGGACTGAGTCTAGCAAACACAGGCTCTGCACTCCCTTCTCAGACCCTTCAGACCTAAGGAGAAGCCCGTGTGCTCCCAGCGTGTGCTCCCTGCCAGCCTACCACAGCGCCTTGAATTATTATAAATGACTGTTTTAGTGAGCTTATCTCTTACCTCACTTAAATGCAAACTCCTTGCTGGTCATAAATGTTGGGACATGCCTTAGAGCAAGGAAGAAATGAGAGGCAAAGGAATGGCTGACTAGGGAGCTATCAGTACAGTTCCTGAGAGAAAGATCCTGGAACTTTGGTAGAGTTTTGAAACGGCATGGGGGAGTGCTGCTACAGAGAGCCGGAGAAGATGAAGTGGTCTGTCCCTAGGTGTCTGGGGACCTCTAGGGCAATGGATTTCATGCACAGGGCTACCTTCTCTGTGGTTGATGATGATTGCTGTAGAGAGAAAAGGTCTGAGGCCCTTGCTGGGAATGGTATGCGTGGTTGTTAGCTTAGTCAGAGGTCTTCCAGCATTTACTCCTGTGTGTTTATGGAAATAGCTGTACACAGACCTGGACACTTCTAATGCACTTTAGGGGAGGCTGTTGCATGAATTATTTGCAGATGGAGAACGGAGGACTGAAGGAGCTGCAAAGGTCTTTCATGAGGGAATTGTGGTCATTTATTTTGATGTTCTGTACAATTAAGGTCTCTATCTTATTCTCAGCTGGAATTTTAACTCACAAAGCTCAAATGTGACCATTAAAAAGAAAAGCATGAGAGTGAATGCCATTCTTAGAAATAAGGTGATGTTCTATTGGCGCGCAACTTGATTTTGTGCAAGAGGTGGGCTTCTGAGCTCTGGGGATGTAACACTTGTGAAGTAGAGAAGGAAGATTAGGAGTTCAAGTCATCCTTGGCTATACAGTTTGTTGGGGGCTACCCTGAGCTACTTGAGATCATATGTCAAAACAAACAAAAAACAAACAAACAAAAAAAAGGATTTTTGAGACTGCACTGTGTACTGGTTAAGGTGAAGGGAGAAAGACCATTTTCTTCACATAATTTATGTCTGTTGTGCTTGAAAGCAGGTAAAACACAGTAATTAGAACCAACTGTCAACCAGGGTCCAACCTGAGAAACTTGTGATGAGCAAGATATCAGGAATGAAACACCAAGAAGCTAAATGCATTGGGAAGAGGTGTGAGGAAGGGCAGGGGATGCCAGTTGGATCGTGTGGAGTCAGACCAAGTGTAGGATGGATAATCACTTTATGTCCTTGTCAGTTATAATCTCTGGACCCGCATTCTGCGTGACTTCAGGGAGAATAACCAGCCACTTTACCAGTAAAACTGGAGCATACGTGTACTCTACAGCTTTTAAGTCACCACCTTTCTGATTCATTGAACACGTTCTTTGGATGGAATATTGTGGGACATAACTCTAGAGCATAACTCTAGACATAACTCTACTGTGTAGTCTTCTACACAGTAGCGTAGTGGTTGACCAGCTGAGAGAAAAATGAATTCATGATGCTGACTCATGAGCATGTCTGAAATGACTTTATTGGAGGAATAAACAGCCTGTTTCACTTTTGTTGTATCTATCTAGTTGCAATGCTTAGTGTCCTAAAATTCACTTCACCTAAGAGCAGCCCTTTTCACGTGTTCTTCTATTCTCTATGCTGACAGTGGAAGCTTTTGTCACCAGACAGCAGCTATTGCTATGAAGGGAGGGGCCAGGCTCTGCCTCCCCCTGAGTATCTAGGTCTTCAGTGGTGTGAAGGGGAAGGTTTTCCTCAGTAGTCATTGGTAACACCCCACACTCTTGTATGTAACCCTGATTAAACTCACTGGTTCACAACAAAAATAAGGACTAGTAAATTGGAAGAAATAAAAGGAATTGCTACGGCCTTTAACACCTTAAGTTTTCTAACCCTGGAAGAATGCCCCTACCATTACCAAAACACCCCTGACAAACAGCATGGTGAGAACAAAGCTGAAGCCACTGAGATTTTCAGACTGTTTATTATTTTAGCATAGCTTGGTCTGTCTCAAATAGTATAATCTCTTTCCAAAAAAGGCCAGTTCCTAAAGACAGTGAGGGTCAGAGTCAGGCTAGTGTATATTTAAAAGGAACTAAGTCTGGGCAGATGTCAGATTCAGAGACTGATCACAGAGAAGGGATGGGGAAGGTCCCAGTGGATAAAACACTTGCCCTGCAAAGCTGAGCACGAGTTCAGATCCCCAGAAACAAAGTAAACCCAAACAGAGTAGAGTTTGCCTATAATCTCAGTGTTCCTGTGAGGTGGAGATGGAAATTTCTGGAAGTTTATGGGCAAGGTAGACTTGAGTACAAGCCAGTAAACAAAAGACACTGCTGTCTTGAACAAAGGAACAGGTGAAAGCTGAGAGTGGGATTGTCCTCTGACACCATGGTTACTGTGGCACACGTACGTTGGCGTGCAGTCATACGTGATCACAAACACAGAGATAGACACACATGTCTAAGAAAAAGGGAAGAGGCAGTGGAAAGGACCTGGCTAGGCAAGAAAGAGCCTTTGGGTTCTAGTTGTAGAGACTGACGATTTGAAAATACATTCAGTTTCCAGCAAGGAATAGTAGTGATTCAGTAGACGGTCAAACAACAGACCAGAGCACCCACGGTGGTGAGATCTCTCTAGGGAACAGCAGGGACCCAGATCATCTGTAGCAGACTCTAAATACTGAAAGAAGCCCTGTATCATTACAAATATGATTTCTGATGAGGGTCCTTGAATTGCTGAAGTGTATAGCCAGAAGGGATGAATGTGGCCAGCTGGTTGGGGATTAGGCTGAACAAGTCCAAATCAAAGAGAACCACTGGAAGCCAGGCCTATCTGATGATGTAAGAATGTTTCCTTTGATACTGTTGTTCGTGTGTGTGTGTGTGTGCACGCCTGCAACTATAGGCTGATGTCCAGTGTTTTCCTCAATCATTCTCCACTTTATTTTACGAGGAAGAGTGTCTCACTGAACTTGAAGCTTATTGGTTTGGGTAGACTAGCTGGCTAGCCAGCCCCAGGGATCTGCCCTTTGATGCTTGGATTACAGACACACACACATCACTCTGTCTGGCTCTTTATATTGATGCTGGGAACAAAACTGAGGCTCTCATGCTTATTTGGCCAGCACTTCACCAACTGAGCCATTTCCACAGCCCTCAGTGTTCTGTATTGAAAAAGAATATCTCAGTAAACCAATCTTACCTTTGTTTCCTAGGACAAACTATAACTGTTCAAGGAACATCCTGGGCTATATTTCCTGAAATTCATATCCTTACTTCTTACATTTTAATGAAAAGAATCCAAGGAATCCTCTCATCATTCTCTACAAACCAGAGCAAGGCAGCTCGTTTACATAATTATCACCAATGTCTTTTGTTTGTTTGTTTGCTTGCTTGTTTGTTTCCTTTGAGCTAGATTTGCAAGTACCCAAAGCTTGCTTGAAATGTGTGCTACAACCCAGGATAACCTTAAACTTTGATTTTCTTATTTCTGTCTTGTGAATGAAGGGGTCACAGGCCCGATCCACTAAATCTGGTTTATGTGGTGCAGAGGTTGAAGCGAGGGCTTTGTGAATTAGAGGAAAGCCCTCTACCATCTGGCTTTATCCAGGCCCCCTGGCATTAGTTAAGTCTGAAGTTGGTCCTTTGTATTCAATTGCTTTTTGTTGGTCTGTGTTTTAAAAATCGCTTGGGTTTTCTTACTCACTGTGATTCATTGTATTGTGTTTCCTGGGAAAATTTAACCTTTAAAAAACCTTGCATGTGACAAACTGGAGTGCAGTCCTACCGCTGTTTGTATGTAGTTTTAGACCTTATTGGTTCTTGCTGTACATGTATGCATGTTTACTTGCAAGTAAATATAGGCACTACGTGTGGGAACGGCCTGCTGAGGCCAGAAGATGCTGTTGAAGTTCCTGAGGATGGAGGTACAGATTGCTGTGAGTTGCCATATAGGTGTTGGGTCCTCTGCAGGTACAGCAAGTATTCTTAAATGCTGTGCTGTCTCTCCAGCCACTACAGCTCTTTTTAGAGTAAATATATCCAACTTAATATGTCTCAATTAGAATATGTCTAAGTTATCCTTATTAAATGGTACTTGCAATACTCTGTCATTTGTCTAATATTTTATTTCAATTTTTTTGGCTGTATATTCAAATTGAATGCACTATGACACAACAGAATTTATAAAATTGTGGAAAATCTACATGTGTTTTAAATAGACATCTCTTAAAATTACCATGGCTTTTATTTTCTTAAACTGTGCAACGATAACCTAGTAGAAAAGAAAGGTAAAACTCCAAACTGAAAGTTGAGTCATCTTTTTCTCTGAACAATTGTTTTTTTTTTTTTCTCCCTTGAGATCTTGAGTTTAATATACTAAGAAGCTATTGATGTGGAAAAGATAATGCGACCTATACTAGACGCTCTTTAAATTTTTATTATATTTTCTTAAGTGTGTGTGCATATGCACCGAGTGCCTGCATGAGCATGTCATGGTGTCATGGGGAGGTCTTGGGAACCTGTGGAAGTCAGCTCCTGCCTTCTACCATGTGGATTCATGGGTTGAACTCAGGTCATCAGGAGGGGCAGCAGGTGCCTTTGCCCACTCAGACATCTTGCTGATGTCTCAACGTTTTTACATGTGGATCTTCTTTATTTTATTTTCTATGTCTAACATTAGGCAGGGACTCTAGAGGAACTCCGCTCTCTCACTGTGTGTGGTAGTGATGGTGTCTTTCTTACATCTAGACCCAGAGATATCTAGGTGGAGACAGAACATAGGTTTGAAGAATTCTTGAAAATAGGTGTTCTGGGTTCTTCTTTCTTCCTATCATTGTGACAAAGCACTCTGACCATAAGGGAGGAAAGGGTTGTTTCAGCTTATAGGATAGATCATAACTCAGGCAGGAACTTGAAGCAGAAACCATGAAGGAATGTTGCTGGCTGGGTCATATACTCGCACACTTGCTCACTTGTTTATGCTTCACTAGTTTTCTTATACAGCTAAGGACCACCTTCCTAGAAATGGTGTCAAACACAGCAGCCTGGACTCTTCTACATAATTAATAATCCAGACATTCGCCTCATAGACAGGCTCGCAGGTCAGTCAGGTCTGGGAAATACTTCAGGTGAGAATATTTTCAGGTGACACTAGGTAGTGTCAAGGCAGAAGGAAGTAGGGAAATGGGTAGTTTTCTGTGACAACAGTTGTGACTGCTTGCCACCCATGCTGTACCTGGGTTTTGAGAATTATTTCCATGTTGCAGTTCTCTGATGTGGATGAGGAAACTTTGTCTCAACTCTAGGAGGCAGCGCTTTGTCCTTCTGTAATATACACTATAAAGGCAAAGTCTAAGGTGCTGTTTAAGCTAAATATTCATCATAGGAAGCTAGAGAGCAGACTCCAGGCATCATCGGACTTTCTGTTGTCTCAGACTCAAGCATGATTATGTCAAGTGTCCCTTACATCTTGTTCTGGATCTGGCTGGGCCTTGTCTGTGTGACAGGAAGAAGAGAAAAGCAGCTTGTGAGTGTAACAAACACACCCTTGAGAACAATTAAAGACAGAAACTATTTTCCAACATTGACTACTGTTCTTGTGCCTTAGAAGTGTAAGAACTAGAAGCAGTAAGTTTGTCCTTGGAGAGAACGCTCAATAAAGAATCAGATGACTGCTTGAGCTTCCCCTGTCAGTTTCTGCTGCATATTGTAAGTCCTGATTTGATGATGTCACCTTTGTTGGCTCTCTCAATCTGGCTACTCAGTAATCTCTCCTTGATACTGTAAACTCACTTGATGGTATTTTTCTGTCTCTCTGCAATTCCATGTTTGTTCTTTTAGTTTGGCTGGCTGTATACTTAATAAACTCACACTCAGAACAGAAAGCTGGTTGTGGTGGATCATTTCCTGGGCTGTGCAGAACGCCCCCTACTTTCTATCCAGATTACCTACCTAATTCAATGTGGAAGGTTACAGATATATATCACTCTAAGAGGAGAGTTGAGCCAATCCAACTAGTTTAAACAGAGATAATTACCCACTGAAATGCTCACCTGCTGCTTCCCCAGCGCACACACTTTATATCATTTTCTTCATTAATTTCTCACCTTTTCATTATTATTTACTTCACTGTGAATCTATTTGTGTTTACTTCAGCTTTCTAATTTCCTGTGATGAATACTTATCTTTTTCATCACTAATATTTGACCTGTCTACATTTTAAATAATTATGTTTATATATGCACACATATATATTAAAATTTTATAAGTATAAATATTATTCCACTTCATTCTGTAAATTGAATATATTGTTTGCATTATCTTGGAATACAAACTGTTTAAAACTTCATCTGTGAATTCTTTTCTGGTGTGTAGATTGTTTAAAATACTAAAGTTCAGTGAAATTATAGGCCATATTCATGGTTTACAAACATAGACTTTGAGGGTCTTGGGAGATGGCTTAGTTGATATCTGCTTTCCTTGCTATCATAAAGCTCTGAGTTTAATTCCCAGAACACACACAAAAGCAGGGCACCAGGCGTATGTGTTAATTCAGCAGTGGGAAGGCCATGACAGACCTATAAGGCTCATTGCCTGGTCAGTATAGACTAATTGATGAAATTCAGGGCAGTAAGAGAACTTGTGATGGTTAATTTTATGTCAACTTGATCCAGGTTGTGATTATCTGAGTGGAGGGAACCCCAACTGAAAATAAATGCCTCTATAAGAATCAGCTATAGGAAAACCTGCAGAACATTTTCTTAATTAATGGTTGATGTGAGAGGGCCCAGCCCATTGTGGGTGATGTCTACACCTGGGCTGGTGGTCCTGGGTTCTATAAGAAAGCAGGCTGAACAGGCCAGGCAAAGCAAGCCAGTAAACAGCACTCTTCATAGCCTCTGCATCAGGCCCTGCTCTGTCTGAGTTCCTGTCCCGACTTCAGTGATGAACAGTGATGTGGATGTATAAATCAAATAAACCTTTTCCTCCCCAACTTGCCTTAGTTCCTGGTATTTTATTGCAGAAGTAGTGCCCACACTAAGACAGAGCCTGTTTCAGAAATCAAGGTGTATGACATCTGAAGAATGTCAAAGTTGATCTCTGTTACTCACAAGCACATAAATACAAGTGCACAAGCACCCCCCTACACATATATAAAACTCACACCACAAAATGTGTTGTTACTCTGGTTGTGTTCTGTCAAAAAACTTCAAGTTTTAAACAATGGCCTTTCCTCTGGCGCATACTGAATCTATTTATTCTCTGTTTTAACCATTTACTTATTTATTTATCTATCTATTTATTTATTTATTACTTTGTATGTTTGGGTGCATGTATGTCAAGGTTTGCCTGTGAAATTCAGTGAACAACTTGTAGGAATACAATCTCTTCTTCTGTTGAACTCAGGTTCCCAGACTTGAGAATGAGTGCTTTTACCTGTTGAGGCCTCTCACTGCCTCTTTATTTAATTTTACTTTATATGGATGAGTGTTTTCCCCGCATGTGAGTCTGTGCACCACTTGTGTGCATGCCTGGTGATCACATTAGCCAGAAGAGGGCAGTAGATGACCCAGGACTGTGATTAAGAACAGTTATGAGTCACTATGTGGCTGCTGGGGCTCAAGCCTAGGTCATCTGGAAGAGCCATTTCTCCAGCCTGCTGTTTCCATTTCTTTACCAGGGTTTTTCTCTATTTGTTTAAAAAGTGTGCTATTAATCTCCATGCTGTCAGACTTCTTCAGATACATGTAGACTATTTTCTAGAATGTTTGAAAATCTTTATGTTTCAGAAGAGGAAAATTAATGTTTATATAAACATTTTTTACATCTTATTATTTTACCGAACTTCTTATTATTATTATTATTATTATTATTATTATTATTATTATTTTACATTATTGTTCAACTGTGACATTACGAGCTCTGACATAAAGTGTCACACAGTTTGGTGTTGAAGTATTTCACCAGCAGGAAATATTTCTGAGGAGTAAAAAGTGCTGAAAGGCACTTACTACCAAGTCTAAGACTATTAGTTCAATCCGTGGGAAGCACATGGTGACAGGGGAGAAGTGGCTCTTACGTGATGTCCTTGCATCTCCACCCATGCACTGTGGCACATGTGTACCCACACACATACGGAAACACTCATGAGGTGTAACATCCAGTGTGGATTACATAAGATATTTCATAATAAAGGCTGGTGGGGTGACGTTTTCCACTTTTTCAAGCTTCCTGGAACTTATGCCCATATGGGAAAATTCACCCTGGTCAGTGCTGATATGAGCATGATGACTCATGAGAAGAGAGGTTTTTCTTTTCCAAAAACATTAACAATTTATTTTCCACAAACAACATTTGAGGTAAATAAGTGGCATTTGTGACTGACTCGTAGTTTGCCCCAGTTTCTCAAAAATATGTCCTCAATGATATTTATGGCTGATAAGAAAAAATAAAAAATAAAAAAACAGAAACCGTTTTGGCTATGGTGAAATATTCAGCAATTATTGTGTTTGCAAATATTTGTGTATACCTTCAGGTTCCATCCCCCCTTACAGAAAGACCGGTAAATATCCACAGGAAATAGCTCACCATACAGATAGAAAGCCTTAAAACCTTACCACCATCAACAGGTCTTCCCCCCCCCCCCCATTTACTGTTGTTTTGTTAACACTAAGAAAAAATAGATACAATTTATTATTAGATTGATAATGATTTATTGTCAAAAATCAGAGAGCGTAAGAGAGAGGAAGGAGGGAGAATTATTTTGTGCTGCAAAAATGTATAACCCAGTAGTACTGAGGTTGTTGAGAGAGTGCCCCTTTAAACTGTAGTACTGCAATTGATCTCTGTATATTTCCTGGTATTCGTCCCTTTGAAATGAGCACGAGAGCCAAGACTATTGGCTGCACTGTGGATCTGTCACAACTCAGTACTGGAAAGATACCATGCAAGTGAATTTAAACAGTCGGCTTTCTATCTCAGATTGCCAAGAGCTCTGAGAATGATGAACCAAGTAAATGCTTTATTTAGGGCTAAGTGAGCTGCGGATCCCTCCAGCCTGACAGCGTTTCAGCCTGCAGAGTAAGACAGCAGCAGTAACAGAAGCAGCAGAGGCAGCAGCAACAGCAGCAGCCCCTTGCTCAAGTCCAGCAGAGGAGGCGTGATAGCAGGCTCATCTTGGAACTCTGCCTGTGGAGCGTGCACTGTCCAGGGTCCTGAAATATGAACCAAACGGCCAGCGTGTCCCATCATATCAAGTGTCAGCCCTCCAAAACCATCAAGGTAGGATCTGGTGGTGCTGCTTTTCTCTGCTTCTGCACAGGTGTCTTCGTGCAGCTAAATCGCGTGTAGGCACTGGTTCAGCAGCAGCTGCTGCTGGAGAATACCCGGTTGGTTTGAGTTTGAGTTGAAGGCTTGATCTTTGGAAAGTGTTTTGCTGTTTGCTCGTGTAGGTAGACTGGAGACAGTTTCCATAGCTGCTTCTTCTATACCGATAACTGTATTTTTATTCTTGGGCTGAGAATCTGTGTGTGGTATGTCTCAGGAATGAACTTTAGTGAGCGTCTAGAAGAGTTTCTACGGGTGTCAGTTTTCTTGAGGAAACTGGTGATGAATTTTCGAACTGCTAGAAAAACAGAAAACATTGCATTGGCTCTAAATGTGGACACAGCATCTTCTCATGTGTGTTTTACAGTTCATGAAAAGTGGATTCCTTGTTGTGAGCATTAAACTGGTGGTTGTACTGACGTCAGACTAGTGAGTGTGCAAATGTCTGGGGAGAAGGAAAAAACACCTGCTTGCAGGTACTACTATCTGACTTTAGAACCAGTGGAATGACTGGATCCACTATTTAAGTCTAGTTCTTGGATAAGGATATTAAAAAAAAATAAGTTGAAATAAATTTGATGGTTTTTTTTTCTGATAAAAGATTGCTGAAAGTAAGTTAGAAATCTCAGGATTTTGTTTTCTGCTCTAGTTTATAGTGACATTTGACTACCTATGGGATTCAGAATGGTGTGACTCCAGCGAGGAAGGGTCCCTCTCTTGCTGGACCTCACCTGGATTGTATTTGTCTGGTTACTTGGCATTTTGCGACTAAGTGGTGGGTGGCTCTCACGGTCTTTTACAAACTTCACCTCCAGTTACTACCCTGTGTCATTCACAGGATGTCCACACTGTTGACAGAGGCTAGAATCCAAGAAGCCTGGCTTTTAGGATTTACAGCTCTGTTTTTGGTTTATACCTCTGGCTCCTGATGATGTTGCATTGACTGTAATTACAAAAGGAATGTAATTTTCAACAATATCTCTTTCTCATGAACTTGCCTGCCCTTTCAGTGACTTTTAGCAATAAATAGAGCATTAACTGCACATTTTGCTCCATTTATCTGCAGTTATGTTTTAAAGGCACTGAGGTTTCAAGGATGAAGTCAACGATGCATAATTTGACTCCCATGATGTATAAACAGAGGGGGTTAACTGAAGCCACACGGAGTCCAAATCCAGATCATTTACACCCCAATAATGGCCAAGGCAGAATCTTTTTCAGCATTGGCTTTTCTGTACCGTGTCCAAGTTTAGAAATGAAACATCGAGCTTTCAGATTTAAATTGTTCTCTGCTCATAAGATCCCTACATTATATAAGCATACCACCACTGAGCAATGCCAAGAAATAAAACATAGGACATTCAATATTGTGATATATAAACTCTAGTAGGAAATAAGTGTTGGAGTTTGAAGTGGGTTTAGAATTACAAACTGTCTAGCTACCTTTGTTTAGAAGCCATAAAATGACCAGTGGCTTTCTGCTTACGCCTTTGAGGTCATAGGAATCAAGCACTTCATTTGCTTTTCTTTCCATTGGGCAGACACAAATGCATTGTAGTTTCTGGGACTCAAAAATCACTTCCCTTATTAGTTCTCTGGCATTGAGTGCTCTTGGACAAACTGTGGAGCAGAAAAGAAAACGTTTCTAGAATCAGGGCTTTTCCTTAGCTTGCTGATCTTGCAGATGTTGAGTTTTTACCCGAACTGCAGCCATTGAATTGAAATGCAAAAGCATCATAAAAACTGGATGACCCACCACTTAGCAGTTTGTGTTATTAATGGTTTAATGAAAGAATCTTGAATCAAAGCTCTGGGTGATTTGGTTAATTGCACAAGTTAAGTTTTTCTTTTTTTCTGCAATCCCCTATATTGCTCTGGGGGTGGGCAAAGGATGCTTGTGAGGTTCATAAAGTAGAGTTGCCAGCATTGAACTATTAAGGGAGTAATTACTTGAGTATTTTCCAATTTGCAACCGTAAAAAAAAGGATGAGTGGAAAAAGCTCTCTTACTTCGAATTATGTCCTCAATTATGAAACATTTATGGCTTTTGGAATTTATACTAAAAATGGCTGTCTATATTTAGGTAATGCATTAGCCTAGGAGCAAAATGCAGTAACAACTTAAGGGGAGAAAAACCCAAGATTGGGAGGGATTTTGGAAAGCCGTGCTGCACTGGGGCTTAAAACATTTTTCAAACTTTTGGAACCTTGGCATCACTTGTGATTGCTTAGGGTTAATTTCCCCCTCGTTAAACTTATCTGACAATTTTAAGTCAAATCTTCTGTGGAAGTGTATTGGCCTGAAGAAAATCATAACCCAGTTTAGGACTGTGAAAATACCCAGAATCTGAAACAGTTGCACGCTGCTCTGCTCGAGAAAGATATCAGAGACCCTCAGGGGCTTTTCTCACATAGCTCTGGTGCAATAAAGCTTTAGGGAACTCTCCACCCCCATTTGTCAGCACAAAATATAATGCCAGCCCTTGTCTCTGCTACACCTAATGTTAAAAAGAATAGCCAATGGGAATGTATCAACTGAAAACAGGTGAAAAATATAAATCCAAAACCACAAAGAAAGGTGTGCATATGTGTGTGTGTCTGTGTGTGTTTGTGTGTGCTTTGTAGTTCAATATATGTGTGCAGAGAACAACTTTGTGAAGTCAGTTCTCTCCTTTCACCTTCACCTGAGTTCTGGGGATTGAACTCTGTTTTCTAGAGATGTAAAGCCATGACTTGTTGACCATTTTTCTGGGCCCCTGAACTTAGAAGCATTGGGTGATAGAATTATAATTGGTGATGCCTAAGTGATAAATCATACATAAGTTTATTAGGAACACTATAAATTACAGTACAAAATATTGTTTTTCCATCTAGGACACATTTATAGCCAGGCCTCTCTCCATGTCTCCCCCTTTCCAGAGCTGCCCTGTTTATTTTCACCAAAGTCATAGTTAGGTTCTAAATTCCAAACTACAGACAAAAATTTGTAAATTCTGTTTGGGTCAGTGAGATGGCTCGATAGATAAAAGCATTTGCTAACAGCCTGAATTTTATCCCTGGGGCCCACATAGTGGAAAGAAAGATCTGCAGTACCCATTATATATACATGTATATTATATATATATATACACACACATACACACACAGACACACACACACACAGAGAGAGTGAGAGAGAGAGAGAGAGAGAGAGAGAGAGAGAGAGAGAGAAAAGAGAAAGAGATGAAAACATTTTAAAAATAAACTAAAATTTTATTTGTTTCTCCCATATTGGAGAAGCGTTTAGAATGAGACATTTTAGAAAGAGTCCTTTGAGTTTCATTGGCTTCAGAGTGCACCTTAAGCTGAAATTGTGCTTCTAGTCGTGTCAATTAATGGTTACACAACCGTATCAATGAGCCACACATTAACATCCTTTTCACCACTGCTTACTTCTTCTAAGTCAGAGTCTCTCCAAGTCCTAGGACAAAGAAACAGGATGAAACACTGGGGTGGAGGAGCTAATATTCATATGCCAATAACACTGTAAAAGTATCATGTGTCAGTAAGGAAAACTGGTAAAAAAAAAATGTACATTTGTACCACTATTATGTGTCAATAAAAAGTAAATTTAATTAAAATATGAGTAGAAGGGAATGAAAATCTTATTACAATGTGTTTTCTTCAGTTTTTAGGGCATGAGCATACGGAGGTCAAGAAATTATTTTATTTAGAAAATAAGTATTTAAAATTTATTATTATTGTGTGTATATAGGGTGAATGGAGGGATATGCATGGCATGTAATTGAAGGTCAGTGAACGTCTCTGAAGAGGTGGTTCAGGTCTCCTTCAAGAACTCAAGCTCCAATTGTAGGGTTTGGAGAGTAATTCTTAATCTCTGATCCCCAAAAACAATCTCTGGCCCCTAAAAACAAACATTTTCTAATGTGACAATGGGACAAACTGTCATCGTCGAACAGGTATGTAACTGTCGCCCCAGCATCTCACTGACTGTCAATTCCATCCTCTAATCTAAAGGATGGGTACACATCAATTTGACATTCTCCATGGACTAGTAATACAATTTAGACTTTAATAATATCTCAAATTACATATGTTAACAATATCCACAAGAATTCAGAACTCCAAGAGTATGCATGGAAAACATATTTGTGTAATAATATGAAACATGTATGAGTACCTTAAGTTAAAAATAAATTGAAGTCTTAAGAGCAAAGATTATGCCTACAATGTTTCTATGTATTATTCTGTTATTTCACCATTTATGTAAACATACTCTGAAGGGATAGTTTCCAGTGGTGACTCTATGTGATTTAAGACATGGTTTAACTCTACAGATCTATCTGGCAAATTGCAGGGGGTGGGGTTGGGATGAGCCACCTTGCTAATCAGTGTTCTACAGGACAAGATAAAAGAGAAGTCTAGAAAAACCAGAGACAGAGACTATTGTTGGTGTATGTCAGTTCTCTCTGGCTTAGAAACAATCTGCCTTGGTTAGTTATCCTAATCATCATCCTCATAAACTTAATGTGGAAAGAATCTGTCTAGAGCAAGAAAAGTGTCATGGATTCGAAAGCCCACTAATGACAAATTAGCCATTTGCAAACTGAATTTATTACCTAGTTTTTAAAACTTAGTTGGTTATAAGATAATTTTATTTTGAGGGATATAAATTCAACTTTTTAAAAAGAAATCATTAAAATCTTTATTATTTCTAAAAAAGATCCTTAAAATGGCCACTTTTATGTCTCCTTAGCATAAAGAATAATTTATTCTGGCATTTATAATGTTTGTATATCAGCTTTATATTTGAAAATATATTCCCATGCAAGATATTGTTGAAGTACATTTAAAAGTTTTTTTTTTAGACTTCCTTGAACTTTTTTTATTTTATTTATTTTTAAAAATAAAAATTGAACTTCTCTTTGGAAAATTAATGTCTTAATAATTGCTTAGAAATTCTTGTTTTGATCAGTTAGGGAAGAGTTTTTTTAGATTTGGGTGTGTGTGTGGCTGTGAGTGTTTGTGTGTTCGAGCTTGTGCACATGCCTGTGTGGGTTCTGGTGCCTACAGAGGCTAGAAGCAGAAATTCTGCAGGAGCGGATGGTACACTTAGCCACTGAATCATCTCCACCATCTCCTCCGGAGACATTGGTGTTGATAGAAAGAAAACTGAGAAGGCACTGTGGGTGCCTTAATAGGCTGATACCATAGTGCCAAGTCCCACACAAGCGGGCTTGACACACCTGGGTGCTCAGAAACAAACCAAACAGGGTCAAGAGATGGCCAGTGATTAAGCCTCTTGAGTTGCTTTTACAGAGGACCTGGGTTTGGTTCTCAGCTCCCCACATGGCGGCTCACTACCATCTGTAATTACATTTCCAAAGGATCAGGTTCCCTCTGACCTCCACAGGCCCTGAATGCAAGTGGTGCACATGCGTACATGCAGCCAAACTCTTACACACATACAATAAAGATAAATTTAAAAACTTCCCAGGCTCTACCCACTCCTGCTGAACTAGTGTTAAGTCTTTCAGACGACTCTGAAGCATAATGAAGTTTCAAAAACATTTGAGTGAAAGGACTTCATAGTAAATGCACACTTGGGCTATGGTTTCCCTGTAAGAACTCACCATCTTTGGGTATCATAAAAGCATGATAGCTTCAGAATGTTCCATCACATCGTTAATAGCATGAGCTCCCTAAGCGCCAAGTTCTAATCCTTCCCAGGGATGCTTTGACACCAGACTTTCCACATGGCAGACTTTGAATATATAATTGCTGGTTACTAAAGAAATCTTAATGTCTTTCATTCTAGGAAGGGCTAATTTTGTCTTAAACTTAATAAGAACGGAGGTTGGAGTTCTCACACTGTGTTTTAAATCCATATCAAATGTCTCAAAGATCTTCACTGATGCTTTATTTAGCTTTCAGAATATTTGATTTTGATATTGTTTAGGGATCATCTGGCAATTACACTTTTCAACTTTGGGTTATCCTGAGCCAAAGTAGGTAGAAAGTATAATGGACAAGTCCTCCCCTACTTTTTAAAGCGAATAGTTCATCTTTAGTTAGTTTATGAAGTGAGGACTTCATTATGGTGCTTCCACACATTGTCTCTTTGTACTTTGTAAATATTCATCCCTCTGTTAATTTCTCATGTTCTTCCTCCTTGCCTTTCCTCTCGGTCCTCATACTCTGCAAGCATGGAATGGAATATAACACACACACACACATATACAAATATATACAGATACACGTGCACACACGCCACACATTGATCTAGATTCTAACACTGCCCATGAGAGAAAACATGTAAGGTTAATATAAGTTCCCCCATTACTTTCTCATATTCTTCTCTTTCCTTTAGACTTTTCCCTCCCACCACATAGTTCTACTTTAATGTCATAGGAAAAAAATCTATCTAAAAAAAAAATATATATATATATATATTTAATGTCATTTAAATTTAATTATATATATATATATACATATATCTAATGTCATGTTTATAAAA
This sequence comes from Psammomys obesus, assembly GCF_907164565.1. Taxonomy (NCBI): domain Eukaryota; kingdom Metazoa; phylum Chordata; class Mammalia; order Rodentia; family Muridae; genus Psammomys; species Psammomys obesus. Next base: position 63,636,351 of record NW_026585504.1, on the reverse strand, counting down.
TCCAACTAATGTCATAAATAACTCCATGGATGAGAGAATATGTTTGACATTTCTTTTACTGAGTCTGGCTTATTTTGCTTAACACAATGATCTCCAGTTTTACCTATTTCCCCAAACTACAAATGTCTCTCTTCTTGCTGGCTGCATGTGAACTTTGTCAAAGTACTATTGATTGGACATTTGATTGCCATGGCCTTCCTCCTTTTCATCAAAGCTCTTTGGCCTTAGATACAAGCCAGGTGGGTAGATGAGAGTTGGCAGCCGTACACTACAGAAATAAAGTCCATCATCATTGACAAGCCTAGGATCCCAGGGGCAGACACAGAATGGGATTCATTAGCATAAATTTCAGCTGGTTGATAAACCGTGCACTAAATGCCATTTTTCCTTTTTGTAAAATCTCTCTCTGTCTGTCCCTCTGTCTCTGTGTATGTGTGTGTCTGTGTTTGTGTGTGTGTGTGTGTAACTGCTTATGGAGACCAGAAGAGGGTACCAGATCCCCTGGCGCTGGATTTAAAAGCAGCTGGGAGCTACCTCTCATCGGTGGTGTGAACTGAACTCTGGTCCTCTTGCAAATATTCTTTACTAAGCCATCTCTCCTGCCTGAGATTTACCTTTTGAACAACCTTATTTCTTATAAATTTGTCCTAGAACTTTGATGTTCTTGTTTATTTGTTTTATATTTTTCACTGGCAACAAAAATAATCTGTGCAAAGCTATCCTTACTCCTCACTAAAAGCTTATATAGGTATATTTGGATGACCATTCTCATTTTGAATTTTTATTCTTCTGTATCACAATGAATCACATGGCTTAGGGAAGACAATTAACCCTGTTGAGGTTTTTCTTCCCATGAACATAAAAGAAATAAACCAAAATTATCTCACTTAACAAAAATGCTATGTTATGTGCTTTGTGTTATAATTTGTTCTAATAGCAATTTTAAAGACATTTGGTGCTTCCATAGAGAGGTGTAGAATGAGAATCAATTTTATTTGGCATAAATGCTGTGAATTTTATTTGCAATTATTATTAACTATAATAATAGTAAAACTCATTTTGAAATCTCCAGGGAGCTGAAAGGTATCTTCAAATTCAGTAGTAACAGCTGCATAATTTCATCATGGACTTATACCAAAAAGGTGGAAGGAAGGAGAGATGTGTATTTCAATGCTGTCTAAAGAAGAAATTAATCAAATAAAAATGCAATTGATCATCCCAGTGCAAATTACAAGATGTTACGTACTTAGATCGGTTCTTAGATTGGATTGTGGCTCTCTTGAAAAGAAGTTGCATCACGGCTTGGCTACAGACTTCAATCTTCCTCTCTCTCTCTGTACTTCCTGTTTCCTTTGTCCCATTTATACATTTTATTTTACGTGTGAATATTTTGCCTGCATTTGGTATGTTCTCGAGTGCATGCTTCGTATTCCTGAAGGTCAGATGAAGGCACAGGCTCTACTGAAGCTGGAGCTGTGGATGACTCTGCACCACCGTGTATGTGCTGTGAGTTGAACTGGAGTCCTCTGCACTTACTCCCTGAGCAGCATCTCCAGCCCCTGCCTTTGCCCCATTGATGCCACCCGATGTGGTCATCTTCGCAACCCCATTTTAAAATGTACATTATCATAATATTTCAAATTTACTCTTTGATATTTCCATACACATTCATATGCTGTATCTTAACCACATCCACCCACCCCTTCCCCAATGTAACTGGCCACAGAATAACTCAGCACATCTCTCTTCCAACTTCATGTCCTGTTTATTAACTTCCAACAGAGTGGAATTAGTGTTTCCCAGGAGCTCATGGGTATAAGTTCATCCAGCAGGGCATGGGCGACCTACCAGTGACCACAACCTCAAGGAAAAGTGACACTCCTTTTGTTGGGGGTCATCTACTGCTAAGAGCTCATTTTTACTTTAGGTCTCCTGAAGAACTCTCTAAGGGAGAGTTCTCGGACTACTTTAGTCAGATACGTACATGTTCAGATAATCTCCTGGTCTTACTGCCCGAAGAACAATGGGTTTTCTTAGTTATAACTATATACCAGCGTCAGCCTCCCCACTAGAAGTCTCCATATTTTACATTTGCTAGTCTTAGCATTCATCCCAACCAACGTCAGGTGATTAGTAAGTGCCCAACTGCTATTGAATGAAAGAAGGTAAGAACACTGTTTCCCCAAGTAACAGATTTCTAAGTCTCACTAAGTCTTCCTTGGCCTAAGCAGAATTAAATATCTTGCTTCCAAATAGGTAGACAACATCAAAAGAAATGACTGCAAGTCTCTCAGCTTGTGATAACAGGCATGCTATTATCCTCAAGGGTGAGGAGCTTTAGTACATCAACAATACAACTTGAATCTTGAACATATTTCCCTTTTACTGAAGAGGAAAGTCTCACATCGGCTGGAAACAGATCGCTGCTGGCTGCTTTGAAGCCCGGGTTAAGCATGACAGACACAGTTGCTGCTGAGTTTCATGAACTGGGCTTTGCCAGGAGACTGTTGGCTCTAGCACTTTGGTCAGGCTTTCTCATTAGAAAACTTTAATTTCTAAAATGAATCATGGTGGCTAGATGGAAAAATACCACTTCCCACAACTCTAGTTCCAGAGTTTTGCCCTAAGAAAAATGGATTCTACTTTATTTTAATGGGAAGCAAATAACATGAAAGTACTTACTGTCTTTAATAAATGAGCTCTTTACTTAGAGAAATTTTCTGAGATAATGATAGAATTAGGGCAGAGAAGTTGTGCTCACTGTAGAAATTTCTGATCAAAGAAAGCAAGCTTGACAAGAATACATATATATGCACACATGTATGAGTGTATTTATGTATGGATTCATGTCCTCTAGAAAATCTAATAATAGCACAAAAGGCAAAGTCAGGAGCTTCTGTCTGCAGTAGGCCAGTGCGCCCGTCACACTAAGGGACGCAGCCTTGTATTTAGTAGTAATTCCCTGTCTCAGCTGCTTAGGGAATCAAGTGTTTGGTGAAGGGGAATTCTGTGTGAGTAGGATGCTCCCTGTTGATCTTGAACAGAGATGAGGATTCAAATGAGCACTTTACAGTATCCCTGACACATGCTAAGTGGATAAATAACAGCTCTTGTCAGGGAGAACTTTATAAGGCCCAGATATTCTAAACAGGAGTTAGACAGGTAAATATGGGAAAAATACTCCAGAAACATAAAGTGTGAGCAAAAGAAAGAAAGAAAGTCAGTCATCATTAAAACAGCTAATAGTTGAGATGTCTTAGATTGCAGAGTAGAATGAATAGAAAGGATGAGAAATGAATCTCAGAGTGTATATAAGAGGCCAGAGGTCATGTTATCTTGAAGAAGTAGACCACACTTGGGAAGGAAAGTTTAAGGACGAAGAGTGCAAAGACCAGATCCTCATTCTACAGATTATAGTTCTATCTCTGTGAGTCTGGAGATGTTCCTGAGATTTATGTCTTCCAGCTTACAGGGAAGAGTCTTGGTCTATCTTCCAGAAAGAGCCGTGTGTGAGATGTTGTTAGCCAAACAGGATTAAACATAGGTAAATTTTAATGGGACCAAAATTTATTCATTAGCTGGATTAAAAGGGTTCCACCTTCCTTGCCTAGTGTTATTTCTTCATAGCTGACCTTTATGGACTTCAGTTAAGTGGCATTCTTCTAAGCCATTAGTCTTTTTAAAAACTAATTCTAATCTTGTAATTATACTAAAATTTTCCCTGTTAATACGGGTAAAAGAATATAGTTATCTTCTGAGACATCCTCTTCTGGTTTGTCATTCACTAATAGCTGCAGACATGAATGACCTCTGCTCGTCACATTAGATGTAAGCATGGTGAATATATGGGGATTTTGGGTGAGAAAATGTAAAATTTAGCCTTGGGAGTTTGATGGCTCAGAGGGTATATGCTTGTTGTGTAAGCAGAATGGCCTGACCTTAGATTCACAGAACACACAAAAAGTTATCTCCCAACATGCAAAGTTGTTCTCTAACCTTCACAAGTACACTGTGGGGCATACTTATCCATACCCATATACAAGAACACACACACACACACACACACACACACACACACACACACACACACACGGTGTGGGGGGGGGGTCAAGCTAGAGACCTTACATGTACTTACACACAAGGATAAAAATACTGGAATAAAAGAAGTGTCTTTGCTTGTCTTTGCTTCTAGCTCCAGACTACATAAACTATATGTTGTACGTGTGTGTGTGTGCGTGTGTGTGTGTGTGTGTGTGTGTGTGTGAGAGAGAGAGAGAGAGAGAGAGAGAGAGAGAGAGAGAGAGAGAGACGTCTATGCATGTGTATGTATATTTCGGTACTCATATGAACCTGTGGAGGCCCGAGGAAAACATTGGGCATCCTCCTTTGCCACTCACTTTTATCCCTTGAGAGAGAGTTCCTCGGTGAAGCTGGAGCCATGCTGACAGCAGCCAGCTCCAGCAATAACTTTTCCTGCGTGTGATTCTCACAGCATCAGCATTTCCCAGTTTTTTACGTGGGTGCTACAGATTTGAACTGAGATCCTCATGCTTGTGTGTCAGGTGAACTTAGCCACTGAACCATCTTACCAACCTCCTGTAGGATTTTTTTTTTGTTGTTGTTGTTGGATCAGTTCCCAGTGTGTCTGTCAATCCCATTCATCAGAGGACATATGGAAGTTGAAGGTATATCTGATGTTGGTGATTCTATAATTATGAGGTCTAAATGTTTCAGAGAGATGTCCCAATCCACATCTTATTTTTAAGATAAAAGAGTTTTAAAAATTCTGTTTTTACCTATTTGTATGAGATTCACACACATGCCATGGTACATGTGTGGAGGTTAGAAAACACACAAAAATGTAGGTTATCTCCTTCAATCATGTGTGTCCCAGGGATGTAACTCAGGAAGTGGAACTTGCTGGCAAATAGCTCACCTGATGAGCCACCATGTTCATCCTCATTTTGCAGATAATAACGTGAGAATTAGAAAGGAAAAAATGGTGTACACCATTCAGCCTCTTAGGTAGAAACCTCAGTGTTATACATTCACACCCATGCTAACATCTCCAACTCGCAGAATTTCCTCAGGGTGTGCTATGACCATCAAGATTTGTTCTCTCACCCTTATCTCATCTTTTAAAATGATCATGATCTTTTGTGGTCTGGGGTGAGTTTAAAAAATAACAAGTAGATTTTATTCATTGAGATGTGGGCTGCAAGTATATACTTTTATAAGATTCTGAGTGCCTTGGCAAAAAAAAATTAAAACTGAGAATTTCACAATATGAAAACTTTGTTAGTAGAAACCTCTGAGACAATTTGATACCATTTTTTGTGACCTTGTAGAAAACTCCTTAAATTTATTTTATCTTTTCCTTCCTTCCTTCCTTCCTTCCTTCCTTCCTTCCTTCCTTCCTTCCTTCCTTCCTCCCTCCCTCCCTCCCTCCCTCCCTCCCTCCCTCCCTCCCTTCCTTCCTTCCTTCCTTCCTTCCTTCCTTCCTTCCTTCCTTCCTTGCTTTCTCTCCCTTCTGCATTGAAACAGGATCTCAGTTAGTACAGCCTGGACCTGAACTCTCTTTGTAGCTGAAGATGACTTTAAACTCCTGATCCTCCTGCCTCAACTTCCTATGTGAAGGGTTTAAAGGTATTCATCACAGATGAAATGTCCTCCTTGAGTCTAGGTGCCTCTCCACCCAATCAATTGCTCAGGATATTCTCTTTTTGCCATTTCACTGAAGCCTTTCTCTTTGAGGAATACAAAGGAAAATAAGGCAGTCTACATATAATTAGGGTCACTCAGATCCCAACCAAATGACTTTTCTGGATTCTTGAAGGACTTGAAGTCTTTAAACCTTCAGATGCCTTTCAATATCCAAATGTCTCCAGCTTGAACAGGGAACCTGAATGCCATGGTTAGACCTATAGTAGCTGTAGAACCATGGTAACTGGAGTATACTTGGGTAATCAATGTTGAATCAAAGGAAAGTGCTTCTTCCCCAACCTCAAAGAAATACTTTTTTAAAGTATTTACGGTTGGGGGAAAAGTACATGGGATGGTGCCCAACATAAATCTTGGATGTCTTTGACACTTTGGTTTCTGCCTGTTTGCTGTGTGATCTTAGTAAATCTCACAGATTCAGCTATTGGATGTTGAACTTGGGTCTACCTTGCTGGGCCTTGAACCTTTTTCCCAGATGCCACTTGGTATTGGCATCTGAATGTTTGCAGGATAGCACAAACTCAATATATCAAAGAGAGTATTTTTAATTTTTGCTGCAACCTCCTTACTTCACTAAATGGTAACAACCGACTTTTATCTATTCAAATCAACCACAATCAGAGGAACATCATTCCTCTCTTTTTCCAAGTCAACCATCGTTCTTCAGCCATTTCTTTCCATTATCCCCCCCAACTCATACTAGTCTAACTACCACGTCTGCCTCCACCATCGCACAAACTCCCTACAGTCCAATTCTCCTGAATTCCAGCCAAACATCTAACAGACCAATTGCCTTCAGTATTTTCTAACACAGAAAAATGTCTTCTTAGCAGTTCATTGGTGGGTTGAAAACATTACCCTAAGGCAGGTAATGTAGCACCATGGTAGAGTACTTACCTAACGCTATATCTTCATTCCTCTTTCTGTGATAAAATACTCTGCAAAAAACAACTCAAAGGAGAGAGATTGGCTTTAGTTCACAATTCCAGGTCATGCTCTATCAGCTCAGGGGAGTTTAGGCAACAGGAAGTTGAAGGCATAAAGGTTGAAGCAGTAGAAAATGCTTGCATGTGTATTTAGTGCTCGGCTAACTTATGCTATTCTCACGCAGTTCAAGACCTAAAACCAGGGAATGGCACCCCCACTTTAGCCCACAGACCTCTCACAGGCCGACCTGGTTTGAACAGAACATAATGGAGATTCACTGCAGGGGACGCTTTGTCATGCATTATCCTGTCTAGCGTGCATGTTGCTCTGGCTTGGTGCCTCACACCACATATCCTGGGCATTAGTGCTGCACACTTTTTAAATTAAATTTTTATTTTTATATTTATTACAGTTTATTCACTTTGGATCCCAGCTGTAGCTGCCTTCCTCATTCCCTCCCAGTCCCACCTTCCCTTCCACATCTCCTCCCACGCCTCTCTACAAATCCACTGATAGGGGAGGTCCTCCTGCCCTTCCATGTGACCCTAGCTTATCAGGTCTCATCAGGACTGGTTGCATTGTCAGCCTCTGTGGCCTGGCAAGAGGCTGGGGGTAATCAAAGAGTCAGCCACTGAGTTCATATCAGAGGCATTCCCTGTTCCCCTTACTAGGCTGCACACTTTTTATATCAACTCTCAGGAATTGGGGGCTGGAGATCAGATGTCCAAAGTTATCCTTGTTTCCATAGAAAATTTGAAGCCAGCCTGGACTACAAAGAATCCTAATTGAAAAAGCACAAAGCTACAGGAGTGTCTAATGACTTTGAACATTTAGATTAAATACTTTAATTCATTTTTGTAAAAGTTTTATTCATGCATATGTGTGTGTATGTATGTGTGAACATATTGAACATGAAGTTGAAAGAGAAAAGGGACGAGAGAATAGGGAACGCATTGGATGGGGAAAGGCAAGAGGTGGAAGGTAGATTTACTCAATACACATTATATGCATATATGAAATTATAAAACAATAAAAAATTACAGGTGGATATTAATTGAGAAATATATCTGATATTGAACTTTGAACATGAGTATAAATATATTTATTAATGTTTCTAATATTTTATGTGTCTGTGTGACTTTGTGTAAGTGTATACCACATGTATGAGAGTTCCAGAAGAGGGTGTTAAGTCCCACAGAACTGAAGTTACAGGTGGATATGACCTGCCCAGAATGGGTGCTAAGAACCTAACTCAGGTTCTCAAAGAATAGAGAGTGCTCTTAATGACTGAGCAGTCTCTCTAGCCCCTAAAATTAAAAAGAATTACTTTATTTTTAAATTTGTGTCTGTATACATGTATGAGTACATGCATGTGGATGTCCACAAAGGCAGGAAGATGGTGCTATATCTCATATAGCTCGAGTTACAAGCGGTTGTGAGCTGCCCAATGTGGAATCTGGGAACCAATCTTTGGTCCTCTGTAACATCAATCACTTTTAATCACAGAACCCTCTGTCCAGCAATGAACATTTTGTTTAAACTTACCTAGATCTTTAGCTCTAGCCTGGCAACTATTCTTTCTTCCAATCATAATAATGTATGTCATTCTCTTCTCTAGTGACCCTCCTCTAATCAAAGTTGCCTGTTCTCTGTGACAGAGAAAGAAAGAAAGAAAGAAAGAAAGAAAGAAAGAAAGAAAGAAAGAAAGAAAGAAAGGAAGGAAGGAAGGAAGGAAGGAAGGAAGGAAGGAAGGAAGGAAGGAAGGAAGGAAGCCAAATCTTTGCTCTGCTGGGATCTCTAAGTTTGATATTCTCATTATTCAGGCAGGAGTTTTATCATGTCACTTACCATTACCTCTTTCTGGCAATAACTTAGAGCAGTGATTCTCGGCCTTCCTAATGGTAAGACCCTTTAATACAGCTTCTCATGTTGCCATGACTCCAACCAAAAAATTATTTCTATTGCCACTTCATGACGGTAATTTGTCACTGTTATGAATCGTAATGTAAAATACCTGATATGCAAGATAGTTAATATGCAATCCACAGGTCGAGAAACACTGACGTAAAGGGATTTTTTTCTCTTTTTTTGGAGACCTCTGTACCCATGCTAGCACCATACAGCCACACAGCCTTCAGGAGGGGATTTCCTTGTGTCATGTCATGTTGATAAAGGCACTTCTGAGCATTCACTGAAGAGCTCTGACTCTGTCTGAAACTTTTGACCTTTCCTTGACGGTTATGTTCACTGTCAGAACTCTTATAGAAGATTTCACTTCATAAAAAGACCTTTTTGACTTTTGTATCCCAATGTGTTAACCAAATGTGTGTGTGTGTGTGTGGTATTTTTAAGACTGGCTATTTCTTCTTACCTTATTTTTTGAGTCAGGATCTCTCACTAATCCTGGAGTTGACCAATGAAGCTAGACTCGGTAGAGAGTGAGCTCCAGGCACCCACCTGTCTTCTTCTCCCAACTCAAGGATTAGAGATGTGCAACCACCATACCCAGCACTTTAAAAAAATGTGAGTTCCGGATACCCAAATTCACATTCTCATGCTTGCATGAAAGCGCTTTATGAGTAAGCTATCTCTCCAAAAGTCATCAAATACTTTTGACATATGATATACAAATCTGGACTAAGAAGACATAAGACAGAGGCAGTAGTTTTACAATGTGGCTCTTATTGACTCTTCTCACAGGAGGGATGAAGGAGGGTGGTAATGAAAACAGTCATTGTTAACTGCAGAATGTGGAATATTTACCAAGAAAGTTAGGAGGGATGTGTGCAGGACCTCAGAGATGTGGCCTCTTACTTTAACCCATGGATGAGGCTGAAAATTTGAATACATATTTGATGAGCAAGCAATGGCAGCCTTGGCGAAGAACAGAAGAGGACATTGCAGGTGGTGCAGTACATAGAAACATCAGATGTGAGAGTACATTACTTCTACCAACATAATAATTTTTGTGATTTGATCATCACTGCTATGAAGGAACCTCACCATGAACACACCTTTTTGTGTTATTTAACTCCAAGAATGAACTATCAAAAGTAGGATCAGGTTGTTGTAGTTTTCTGGAAGAGGGGGTTAATTAATGCAATATCACTAGGCTATAAGACTTGAAGGTCCTATGTGATGTTAGTGGAGTTTGGTAAAGAAGTCATGCTGATGGCTTATGTGTCCTGCCCACTCCTTGAATGTCCTCTGCGACCTGTGTTCTCACCGTCTCTAAAGAAGTAGCTGCTGTTCTCAGGTCCGCCCAACAGAATCATTTCAAGGTCATTCTCAAATTTTCCTCTACTGTGGAACAAGCTTAGGCATGGAATAGTCACATATGTTAGCTATCTCAGGTAAGGCTAGGTTTATCCTGTTGACTCTCTTCAGGCATGGGTAGTGACATCTCTGTTGACTCTGTCTTCCTGGAGAAACCTTACCATATTGCACCTAGTTCTTAAGAGTCTAAATTCTATTACAGTGGCCTCTTTCTTGGAAGCTTGCTTATTCTATGTTAGTTCAGGTATTTCTAACTCTACCCATTTCAATAAAAGAGGAAAATCACCTCAGACCTACAGAAACACAAATAGACTCCTGACAGCTGCCCTGTTTGCCTACTGTGATATCTAAAACTCTGCATTTTGAAAACAGTTCTTTTAAATACAGAGAGTGGCTTCCCCAGTTATCACTTCCTTAAAAGCAGATGAACTTGAATTTTTTGACATATGTGTATTTTGCCAGCCAAAGGCAAACCATCTATTTAGAGAATCGATACTGCACACTCGCTAACCACATGTACTTTGGAATCAAATGGCCTCAGTTTTGTGCTCCAGCCTGCTACTTTTAGAACTTTATCTTCGGCAGCTTTTCAAAAACCTTTCTGAGCCTCCTGCATTCTTGTGTAATATGAGGTGAGAATTCTGCTTATGTGGTAGTTGTGGGGACTAAATGGTATAAGACGTGGAAAGCACTTGAAAAATGTTGCCTGCAAGATGGTTCAATGGGGATGGTCAACCTCCTTGCATGATGACCTGAGTTGGATTCCCATGACCAACATGGTAGAAAAAAAAAAAAAGAACTGACTTTGGAAGATTGGTTTTTGAGGTCCAGAGGTGCACATAATATACATGCATGTTCTTGCACATGAGCATACACACCAATAGATGGATAGACAGATAGAGAGAGAGGAAGAAGAAAGAAAAAGAAAGAATGAATGAATGAAAATAATCAAACATTTGATCCCATTGCTATTGCTTCTAAGTAGATGGAACATTCTGAATGCACATGACTAGTGAGCAAGCTCACTGATTAAAGTAAATGCCACCCTGGAGAAGACCTTGTCAACTTTAGGTGAGTACCTTACTAAAAGTACAACTACTGCAAGGAAAAGGTACATAAAATGTGTCTATAGCACTAAATCACACCGATAAGAACCAAATGCTCACAGTATTAAGTCAATATAGGGCTGGCAAGACGGCTCAGCAGGTCAAAGGGAGCTTGCCACCAAGCCTGACAACCTGAGTTTGACTCCTGAAATGCACTTCCTGGAAAGAAATTATCAATTACTACAGTCGTCCTCTGAACTCCACACACATGTATGGCACAGATCATCATACACGTACACACACAGAGAGAAGATAAATAAGTTCAAATAATTAAAAATTAAGATAAACCAACATAATGTTAGACATGTCACACCATGGCTTGCTTTTTCTTCATATCATAAACTATACTTTTGGCTTCTTACATTTTTTAAAGTAATTTGTGTATGTGTGTGTGCATGTGTGCACGTGTGTGGGTACCAGGTGTGCACAGGTGCCAATAGATGCCAGAAGAAGGCATTTAATTTCCTGCCCTTGGAGTTAGAAGTTTGAGCTGCCTGACATGGTTCTGGGAACTAAATTCAAATCAGAAGAGCAGTAAATGCTCTTCACCACTGAGCCACCTCTCTAGCCCATCAGCCTACTTTTGATGTAATGTCTGCCATTGGCTTGATTGTTAACTCCAGAGAGAAAAGAGCTCTGAAAAGTAATCCAGATGTATTAGAGAGAACTTTTCAAAGGAAAGACATAAATAATGGCAAGTTTCTTTGATATCTTAGGAATGAGAATTATCTCATGAAAAAGTATGATTAACATATTTATTGAAATAAACATCTGACCAGTTCATTATTTTTGGTCTGGATTTAAAAAATAGAGGAGATGAGTTACTCCTGTTTCAGTAACTGGGACCAAAGAACAGAATGCCAAACAAGTTTGGTTGCAGAGTGAGTTTAAGGCCAGCTTGCACTACATGATGCTTTATCTGAAGACCAGTCAATAATCAATGAATGAAGAAGATTTGGCTTATAATGCTGGAGGCTCATAAGGATAAGATCACTGTGATGATTGGCAAGGACCTTGGTGTGGCTTTATACCATGGTGGAAACAGAAGTAAAAAAGGAAATTATCATGAGTGTACATATTATTTGTGTGTACACGTGAGCATGATTTTCTGTGTGCACATGTGTGTCCATGTGTGTGTGCATGTGTACAGAGTCCAGTGGGCAATCTTGTGTGCCATTCCTTAGTCTTTACATAATTTGCATTCTGAAGTAGGGTCTCGCACTGGCCTGGAACTAAACAAGCATGCTACATTCACTGGCCACGGAGTGGGAGCAGCCCGCTGTCTCTGCCTTCCCAGTTTTGAGGTTATAACTGTACACTCCCACCAACACCATGCCTAGCTTCCTCCAGGGTCATCGGAATCTAATTCAGGTATTCATGCTTGCAGAGCAACCATTTTACTGTCTGGACTATCTCACCAACCCTAAGCGTCCATTTGTCAGGCACCTCATGTTGAAGTAAGGGCCGTATTCTCTAAGGGAAGTGCCCTCAGGACATCATCACCTCCTCAACACCGTATCGCCCCTCTGTTATCATGGCAAAGAAATCACAATGTCCATTTTGAGGAGACACTGAAGTCGCTTCTCATACTCCACAGATGCCTACTTCTGCTGTATCCATTTTCTTTCACCCAACTGGGCACTGTCATGCCCTATGCACTATTTCTTCTGGATGGCCCAATAAATAATATCAGTATTTTTATTTTTTACTCTCTGCATAAATCATATTGGTCATCAGTACATGTCATATCCTGCATGGCTGAATCAGAGGTCATAATCATGCTGTGGTCTATAAAGATGTTCAGAGGAATTACTTCCTGAGACCAATGTCAAAAGATTCTATAGAGTTGGAGAGTTCATGTGTCATTTGTACCTTTCCATGTCTCCAGGCTTTGTTCATTATCTAATACATAAAAGGACAAGATAGTCATTAAGATCTCAGCAGGCCTGGCCATTTTTATAGTCTGAGACTATCACAATAAAGGTGGCAAGATGTCTCAACTGGTAAAGGCACTTGCCATGCAAGCCTGGTGACCTGAGCATGGCCCCAGTGACTTGTGGATAAAGGAGAGAATCAGGTCCCCCAAACTGTCCTCCAAAGCTTATATACAGGCCATAGCACAATGCCCCTTCACAGAAGAAATAATCATTTCCTGATGGCCAGCTGATGGGCAGAGTGCATGGAATCTTATGTAAGAAGTGGGAAATAGTAAGAGCTGGAGAGGACAGGAACTCCACAAGCAGAGCAACAGAACAAGATAATTTGAACACAGGGAACTTCCCAGAGACTCGTACTCCAACCAAGGACTATTCATGGAGATAACCTAGAACCCCTGCACAGATGTAGCCCATGGCAGGTCAGTGTCCAAATGAGTTACCTAGTAATGGGAAGAGGGACTGCCTCTGACATAATCTGATTGGCCTGCTCTTTGATCACTTCCCCCTGAGGGGGGAGCAGCCTTACCAGGCCACGGTAGAGGACAATGCAGCCAATTTTGATGAGAACTGATAGATTAAGACCAGAAAGGAGAGGAGAACCTCCCCTATCAGTGGACTTGGGGAGTGGCATGCATGCAGAAAGGGGAGGGAGGGTGGGATCAAGAGGGGAGGAGGGAGGGGCTTATGGGGGGATACAAAATGAATAAAGTGTAATTAATAAAAAATTTTTAAAAAAAGTCTCTTAGTAACCTGGACTTTATTTCAAAAGAAGAAAATTAAATAACATATTTAATCCCCTATTTGTCACCAAGTTTCACGTTTTTAAAAAATATTATTTTACTTTTAGTTTTGTGTGTGTGTGTGTGTGTGTGAGAGAGAGAGAGAGAGAGAGAGAGAGAGAGAGAGAGCATGCATGCACGTGAATGAATGCATGAGAATGCAGTGCCAACAGGGACAGAAGGAGTCAGATTCCCTAGACGTGCAGTTACAGGTGGTTGCCAGTCACCTAACATGGATGCTAAGACGCAAACATGGGTCCTCTACAAGACAACAAGAACTTAACGTCTTTGTTTCCTAAGCATTGCAAAGCAAGTTCCATCCAGTTATTTCTGTGACTTGTCCTTAAGTCCCAGGAAGCTGGCTGACTGCACTGGTCCAGGGAATGAGTGACAGTTTCCCTCAAACAACATATAGTGCAGAGGATAAAGTGTAAATGTTAAAGCGGTAGGTACTCATGTCCTGAAACCCTCCTATCAACTCTATGAAATGTGCTCTGCCTTCCCTGGCCAGTGAGAATCAATAACACGGGCTTGAGGTGTTGTTCAGTTGTTAGTGTGCTTGCCTAGGGTACATTAATCTCTGGGCTCCGGGATCACAGAGACTGAATGTGCTTGTAGATGACTAATCCCAGCACTCAGGAAGGCAGGTCAGAAGTTCAGGCCCATCCTCAGGAAATATCAAGTTCAAGGCCATTCTGGACTCCATGAAACACTGTCTCAATAAAAGAGGAAGGCTTGGAGATAGATTTCTCAGTGGTTAGAGCACATACCCCATAAGCAAGTGGATCTGAGTTAAGATCACGTGAACTTCTAGGTCAGTGTCAGATAACCTGCCTTTAGTTACAGCCTTGCGACGGATCCTCAAGCAGGATGGACGTATGGGCAGGGCCTTGCTTTGATTAGCTCACCTTGCTTCAAAGAATACATTAGAGAGCCACAGAGGAAGATTCCTGAGACCAGTTTGTGCCTGCACATACACATGCACCTCATGTGAGTAAATGTACATGTATGTCCACACAGACATACAAAGAGAAAAGCAGGGATCAAGACAACACAGTGGCTGTTGGGCTACATACAGAAATAAATAAATACTTATTTTTCTTCTGAATGGACTCTTTTGTAACCAAATACAATTAGGATAATTTTTATTTACTGAATAATAGTGAGGATGATGATGATATGAACACGAGCTTGTTTTGAATCTTTCTCTTTAAAGATTTTTTTTAGATATTTACCTATGAAAAATTCAATGTTATAATAGGAAATATATATTTTAATTTTTATTATCATCATTTATTACAATTTATTCAATTTGTGTCCCGGCCCTGTCCCAATCTCTCATCTCCTCCCAATCCCACACTTCCTCCCTCTTCTCATCCTATGTCCCTCCCCTAGTCCACTGATAGCGGAGGTCTTCATCCCCTTCTGTTTAACCCTAGCTTATCAGGTCTCATCAGGACTGGCTGCATTGTCTTCATCTGTGGCCTGGTAAGGCTGCATCCCCCAAGGTAGGTGATCAGAGAGCCTGCCACTGTGTTCAGGCCAGAGAAAGCCCCTGCTACCTTTATTAGGGAACCCACTTGGAGACTGAGTCTATGTACTACATCTGAGCAGGGGTTTTAGGTCCTTTCCATGCATTGTGCTTGGATGGGGTATCCATCTCTGCAGGGCCCCCAGGGCTCAGTTTTATTGACTCTGTAAATTTCCTTTTGGAGCTCATGTCCCCTCTAGGTCTTTCTATCTCCCTCTTCTTTCATAAGATTCTCTGCACTCTGCCCAAAGTTTGGCTATGAGTCTCAGCCTCTGCTTCAAAACCTCAATCAATAGAGTCTTTCAGAGGCCGACTGTGGTAGGCTCCTGTCCTGTTCCCTGTCTTCTCCTGCTTCCAATGTCTATTGCATTTTTCCTTCTGAATGAGGGTTGAGCATCTTCCCTAGTGTCTTCCTTGTTTAGCTTCTTTAGGAGTATAGATTTTAGTATGTTTATCCTAGAATACATGGCTAATATCCACTTATGAATGAGTATATACCATGTGTGTCTTTCTGCTTCTGGGTTACCTCACTTAAGATGATCTTTTCTAGTTCCCACCATTTGCCTGCAAATTTCATGATTTCCTTGTTTTTAACTGAGTAGTATTCCATTGTGTAAATGTACCACAATTTCTGTATCCATTCCTCCATTGAGGGACATCTAGATTGTTTCCATTTTCTGACTATTACAAATAAAACTGCTACAAACATGGTTAAGCAAATGTTCTTGTTGTACAGTTGTATAATTTGGATATATGCCTAGGAGTGGTATAGCTTTATCTTGAGGTAGCACTATTCTTAATTGTCTGAGAAAGTGCCAGATTGCTTTCCAAAGGGGTTGTACAAGTTTACATTCCCACCAGTAATGGAGGAGGGTTCCCCTTTCTCCACATCCTCTCCAGCATGTGTTGTCAATTGAGTTTTTGATCTTAGCCATTTTGATGGGTGTAAGGTAAAATCTCAGTGTCATTTTAATTTGCATTTTCCTGATAGCTAAGGATGTTGAACATTTCTCTAAGTGTTTCTATGCCATTCAATATTCCTCTATTGAGAATTCGTCGACTGCTGTACACCATTTTTAAATTAGATTACTTGATTTATTGGTGTTTAACTTCTTGAGTTCTTTATATATTCTGGATATTAACCCTACGTCAGATATATGGTTGGTGAAGATACTTTCCAAATCTGTAGGCTGATGTTTCGTTCTGACAACAGTGTCCTTTGCTTTACAGAAGCTTTTCAGTTTCATGAGGTCCCATTTATTGATTGTTGTTCTTAGAGCCTGTGCTGTTGGTGTTCTGTTCAGGAAGTTGTCTCCTGTGCCAATGAGTTCAAGGCTTTTCCTCACTTTTTCTTCTAACAGGTTTAGTGTGTCTGGTTTTATGTTGAAGAATTTTTTTTTTTTTAATGAACTGTGTGTTGGTGTCAAACGGAAAAAAAAAATCTTTGCTTAGCCCAAAGTAACGGATTTCTCCTATGTTACCTTTTTATTTTTATTTTTTATATTAATTACATTTATTCACTTTATATCTCAGCTGTAGCCCCCTCCCACATTCCCTTTCAATCCTACTCTCCTTCCCTCACCTCCTCCCATGCCTCTTTCCAAGTCTACTGTTAGAGGAGGTCCTCCTCCCCTTCTATCTGACACTAACTAGCCTATCAGTTCATGTTGAGCTCTTTGATCCACTTAGATTTTAGTTTTGTGCAGGGTGATAAATGCAGATCTATTTGCATTTTTCTACATGTAGACATCCAATTAGACCAGAACCATTTGTTGAATATGCTATCTTTTTTTCATTGCATTGTTTTGGCTTCTTTGTAAAAAATCAAGTATTCCTAAGAGTGTGGGTTTATTTCTCAGTCTTCTATTAAATTTCATTGATCCACTATTCTGTTTATATGCCAGTACCATGCAGTTTTTATTACTGTTGCTTTATAGAACAGCTTGAGATCAGGGATGGAGATACCCCCAGAAGAAATGTTATTGTACAGGATTGTTTTAGCAATTCTGGGTTTTTTTGTTTTTCCATATGAAATTGAGAATTATTTTTTCAAGTTCTGTAAAGAATTTTGTTGGCATTTTAATGGGAATTGCATTGAATCTGTAGATTGCTTTTGGTAGAATGGCCATTTTCACTATGTTAATCCTACTGAGAGATATTTCTATCTTCTGATATCTTTTTCAATTTCTTTCTTCGAGACTTGAAGTTTTTATTTTTGTTTTTGTTTTTTCAGACAGGTCTTTCACTTGCTTGGTTAGAGTCACACCAAGGTACTTTGTTATTTGTGGCTATTGTAAAGGGTGTTGTTTCCCTAATTTCTTTCTCAGTCCTTTTGTCTTTTGTATGCAGGAGGACTACTGATTTTTTTTTAGTTAATTTTGTATCCAGCCACTTTGCTGAAGGTGTTTATCAGCTTTAGGAGTTTTCTGTTGGTATTTTTATGGTCATTCAATTATACTACTATATCATCTGCAAGTAGAGATCCTTTACTTCTTCCTTTCCAATGTGTGTTCCCTTGATCTCCTTTATTTGTCTTATTGCTCTAGCTAGGACCTCAAGTACTATGCTGAAGAGATACACAGAGGGTGTGCATCCTTGCCTTGTCCCTGAGTTCAGTGAGATTGATTTAAGTTTCTCTCTTTTTAGTTTGATGTTGGCTATAGGCTTGGTGTATATTGCCTTTTCTATGTTTAGGTATGTGCCTTGTTGTCCAGGCTGTAGTTGAGGATGGACTTGAATCCTCCTGCCTCAATCTTCCAAGTACTGAGAGTACAGTCACACATGACCTTGTTTCACCCAGTTCTGGGTATCAAACCCAGGGCTTTCTATTCTGGTTGCGCATGTTGACAACTGAGGTGCATCCCTAGAACCCGAATTACCACTATATGATCTTCAGTTAATGCTTTTTAGGACTTTTTTCTTACTGTAAGCAGCTTGTTTTGTAAGACTTTATGTATATGAAACTAATAAAGATTCATATTTCCAATAGACACCAGCATTTCACTAATAGGGAATGCCTAGTCCTTTAATTAGTCGAAATTAGAGATTCTGTCTCTCCCCAAAAATGCATCTTTATGTCAATTAAATGAGGTTTTTTTTGATGAAATGTTCCCTAACAGAGAGTAAGTAATCTAGATATAATTGTTTGTAGATGAAAAATAACTGCCACTTTCACAGCAAATGGTAGTTTAACACAGATGATTTCCATGATTATAATGTGGTTTATGCTGCTTTTTATATCACTGTTCGGAAGCATCCATAGTACCCGTTAAGGCAAAATGCATCTTAATGTTTGTTTTAGCGCTTGGCAACAAATACAGTCTATAAAATATGTAGTGGTTAATATTAAAAGCTCATGCCAGATTTTAGCATAAAGTGTTTATTCAATCTCTTTAAAGCCATCAGTTTAAAGCTACATCTGAATGAGTCTTCATTCAGCATTTGAGCGTCTTAGAATTTTCGGTAAGCCAACATTGGTGAAGTTGAGAAGTCTGTCTCCCCACTTCTTGGTTCCTAGGTTGGCACTAGTCTTATATTCTCAGTGAATATCGCTGTTCCTTCTCTCAAGAGGACTGCTGATGCTGAGACTCTGCAGTGCACACACAGACTGATGAATACACAGCTAGGACATATTTAGCATGTCCCTTCTGAGCATCTTTGTAGAGAGGAGAAATCGAGAGAGATGCCTCTGTGGTTCATTTTAAAGGACAACCTGGCAGGATCTAGAATTGCTATAAAAAATCCTTTGGGCATGTCTGTGAGAAATTACCTGGGTTAGGTTAGTTGAGGTGAAAACCCTTGCCCTACACGTTGGGGGGAGGGCATTTCATAGAGTCCAGAAGTGAGTAAAGAAGAGAAAATAAACCAATGAAGAACATTCATGACTTCTGCCTACTTTTAGGAAGGCACCATTCATAGAGTCCAGAAGTGAGTAAAGAAGAGAAAATAAAGCGAGAAAGAGCATGCTCCATTTTTGTCCACTGACGGTACAGTGGGTCCAGCTGCCTCATGTTGCTGCCACCACGTTTTCCCCATCATGATACCCTCAAAGTAGAAGTCAAAACAAATTCATTCTTTCTTACTTTGCTTTGTCAGCTATTTGTATCAAGAGCAAGTCTTGTGACCAACATAAGCTAAACTTGTGTCCTGGCCTCCTTGGTTTACCAGGGAAGTCTAACTTCATTAATCTCCGTTGCCATTTTCATGGTTGCTTTCCAGTAGGACTTAGCTACAAGCATCCCTGCATTGACTCGTCTCTCCCACCCACTTAACCCCCAATGCTACTGCAATGCTTTGTGAAAGTTAAGAGTGGGGTTGGGAGGATGGCACAGTGATTAAAAGTGTTCACTTCCAGAACACCCAAGTTTAGCTCCCAGCAGCCAAGTCAAGTCGGTCACAACCATTTGAAACTCCACTTTCTAGGGATCCAGGACCCTCTTCTGGGATCTGAATTCCTGCACTAACAGGCACATATTCACACACAGACACACATGCATGCATGTAAGGAAAAAATGTCAGGGGTTAACAGATTTATTATCATGCTATAGAAAGTGGATTTAGGATGATTTAGGATGAAAGATGAGAATCTTGGTGCAGAGAATCTGCTCAATGTGAGACAGATGCCAGCTATTTTGATGATTTCTATGGTGTTGGATAGATTGTTTTAACATCCTGGGACTGTTATCTCATCTGTAAATTGATAGATTAGGAACAATGAATGGAAGTTATTGAGAATCAGGAAAAAAAGAATGCAAGACAGAGGAAAGCTGTTTCTACTTAGAGACTTGCGTGTTGGTCAGAAGACAGGAGATCCTAAGCATCAAATGGTGAGGTCTGGATCACTTACACAGATGTCCTCTTCATAAACTGAAGAGAAATATGGACCTGGTGCTATACGTTAGTTGGTAGAGTGCTTGTCTAGCACACGTTAAGTCCAGGGTTTGACCCCACGCACTTTATAAACCAGGTGTGATGATGCGTGTGTGTAATCTAACACTTGGGAGGTTGACGAGAGCAGCCCAACAATCCGGTGTCATCTGCGACTTCACAGAGATTTTACTCAGGGTACAATAGTCTCTGACTCAAAAAAGAAAGACAAACACATTCATCTACATTCCTGGTGACTGCGAATAAATAGTGTGTGGAAAGGTATTCAATCATGATGAGCCAAGCAAGCTACAGGTGTGTTTCTGTTCCATTTTCCTGATTGTCAAGGAAACAGTGTCCACTTTCAAATGCATTCCCAGTAGAGGAATAGTTCTATAAGTAAGTTCAAAGATAGTATGGAATCTCCTGCACCACAACGGTTTCCCCGGTGAATACATTACGCTCCTGTGTGTGTCTGTCGTAACTAAGGAACCTTCTTTGCTACATTGCTATTAGCTGAATCACACACGTTGTTGGGCTTTATTAATTTTCTGATAATCTTTTTCTTTAAATTCCAGGAC
Organism: Psammomys obesus; assembly: GCF_907164565.1. NCBI lineage: Eukaryota > Metazoa > Chordata > Mammalia > Rodentia > Muridae > Psammomys > Psammomys obesus. The sequence continues at coordinate 63,615,627 of NW_026585504.1, read as the reverse complement.
AGCTCAATGTTTCTGCATTACACTTATGGCTGCTTGGGCTTCTTTAAGCAGTGGGGATATTCTAGGGTCTCCTTCCTTACATTTGAAGATCTTGGCAACTTTGACAGTTATTACCCAGTTATTTTGAGAAACACTTGTATAGTTTTAAAGATTTTTTTTTAGGGTGTGTGTGTGTGTGTGTGTGTGTGTGTGTGTGTACTGTAACACATATGTGGGAGTGAGAGGATAACTTGCAGAAGTTAGTTCTTTCCTTGCACCATGCATGTCCTGGGACTGGACTCATATCTTCACGCTTGGCAGCCAGTGCTTTGCCAGCTGAGTCCAGCCTCTAGAATAACTGCTAATCTGTGTTAATCTGATGCGTTTCTCTTAGACTGAAGCTGTGGGTCTCAAGAAGGAAAACTGCGGAGTGATTTGTGTGTGTGGTGCCAGAATGTCATCAGTGGGAAATTGTCCTTGACCACCTGGCTGAGACTATGTCTCCATGTTCTCCTCATTTACTTCTCTGTCCTCGTGTCAGAAGATTTTTATACACACCTAGACTTTGGTGTGATACAGGAAGTCCTCCAGCTCTTCACAGAGCAGGGGATTATTTCATTTTCCTACTCTCTGCTTCCTCATCAACGTGCACACTCACTCACTTATCTACCACTATTAAAATTACAGATATTTATTCAGAAACGAATCATAATTCAGTTATCTTATTTATCATATTTCTTGATTTGCTCTGGTTTAGATTGCTGTGAGTGTTTTCTACTTAGGTCCTATCATTTTGGCGGCACGCTTGCTATTTTCTTCTCCATCCATTCCTTTCCTTCTCTTGATTTTTCTCTTCCCCTCCCTCCCTCCTTTCTTATCTATGTCTATCTATCCATCTGTCTGTCTATCCATCTTCCCTTTAATTTCTCCATTTTCAGTTTGATGCTTAACAAGATCATCTAATGCAATGATCCCACAGGGTTACATTTATGTGTGTGTGTGTATATATATATATATATATATATATATATATATATATATAATATGTATATATATATATACATACAAATATATATACAAATTACTTTCAAATTGAATGTGTATATATAATGTATATATATACATATATATACATATATATAATGTATATATATATAATGTATATATATACATATATATACATTATATATATACACACATTATATATATGTGTATATATATATATATATTAGGATGTTTCTACATTCTGACACTAAGATTCTCCAGACTTATCTGATATATCCCAGTTTGGCCAAAGAATTAACTATTTCCCCCCAAATTCATGTTTTTTTTCAAACACTTGTTTTATTTTTAATCTCTGAAAATACCATATATATATACCATATATATATGGCCCTCTCAACAAAGATAGGAAATAGACGTGCAAATACTAACCCGTGGGCATATACATCTATGCTTATTTTACACATTTCTCTCTGGGGGTGGAACTCAGATTCTCATACTTGCACCAGCTAGCAGCATTTTACCAAATGAGCTCTATCTCTCCATCCCCTTTCTATACTTGAGCCAATTTCATTTCAATCTTTCTGACTCCAATACTTTGAATCACTATTCAGAGCTCCATTTGTTTGCCATTTAAGTAAAAGGTTTTGTTCAGAAGTCTGTCTTGCAATGGTCCTCCAGGTTGCATTTGAAGGCATTAAGCTACCTTTCCAAAGTCTATATCCATGGACGAGATGGACTTGACACTGCATTTTGTAGGTCAGCCTTTTGGGGAGTAGAAAGTCAGATTATTAGCAAGAGGCCCAGACATGTGTAGGGTACACCTTGGTGGCATCACCTAATGTGAGTGATAACCAGACTGCTTATGTCTTGTCCTGGAAAAATGTTTCCTAGGACAATTGCACTGGATGACCTTGTTAGGAATACAACTTAGAATGCAGGAAACAAAAAGGGAATAAGAGATCCTTTCCTCCCACAGCTGGAGTGGCTGTCCAAATGCTCATTTGTAAACCAGTTGTTTGAAACACAGAATTCATTTTTTCACCAACACAGTTACTATTGGTGGATATATTTTCCCTGATGCTCCTCTACAGAAGACAGTTTGGCCTTAATGTATCTAAAACCATGTATCCTGGCCAGGAAAAAAGTGTTGGGAAAGGAGTCCTTGTAATTCCAGTAATTAAATAGCAGGGGGAAAGTGAAATTGAATAACTTCGAGATGTATCTTGAATGCTGATGTGAGTGAAAGGAGGATGTGTGGAGAGGCTAAGCTCGTTGAAAGTCACTCTACAGGGGCTTTCACAAGGCAGCTGGGCAAGCTCTAATTTGAGAAATTAGAAGAGTCCCCTAGACATAGTGGATTCACTGTGTGACTGCTAAATTGCGTAACCCCTTGTCCTCTTAATGTAGTGTCTGGTATCTGGTTTATATTTAAAAGGATTGGAAGGGGTGAAAGAATGCAACACAAGAGAGGTACAGCTTTTAGAGATGCAGAAGATGAGAAAGAACACAAGCCAAACAAAATGAAAGACCATGTCTGTGTCTCTAGAAAATATATTTAAAGCAAAACAGCCAGAGCACCCTCATGTGAGCAGTGAAACAATGATGGTGGCGACGTTTCTTTGGGAAATCCAGGAGCTGCTACTGCTTGATTCTATCATCTTGGGGCACTGTGAACTTACTTGTTGGCAACTGTAGGCTTGGCATGGGGTTGACTCAAAAGGCCAAATTGTATTCATGTACATGAAGATTTACTTAAAAAAAACTCTTTTGTGTGTATGTGTAAGAGTGAGTGTTCATGGATGTATGCATCCGTGTATATGAAGGAACACAGGCTCACATGTGTGTGCATGTATGTGATGGTCAGAGAGCTATCTGGGGTATACTTCCTTACGCGATGTTCACTTTTCTCTTGGACAGAGTCTCTCACTAGTTTTGAACTTACCAAGTAGTTTAGGATGTCTGTAGAAAGAGCCTCGGGGAGCTCCGTGTTTCTGTCTCCCACCACTGACATCACAAACACATGCCACCATACCGAGAATTCGTCATGTGGTCTAAGGGGCATGTCACTCAGGTCCTCATGCATGTGCTTGACCAACTGAACTGAACTATCTCCCCAGGCCCCAAGGTTTTATAATATTAAACAAAGGAATCTTTGCCCTCAAAGATAAAATAAACAACAAAATTAGCGCCTAGCAGTTATCATTGACCTTCTGTCAGAAGGATGAAAATTAGGTCTTGCTCATGACGTATATATTCCGGAAGACCAAATGGTTGGACAGAAATAAGGAGAGGCCAATAATTTCTGACACTTCTTCAGAGTTTTTGAAAACAGTTTCAAAGACAACTAGACAGAGCAGACTCTCTCCCTGTGAGATAGATTTTCCAGGAAATAGAGGTGAGAAAAGTGGGAAATGGAGATATTCATACCAAATGTCATACCAAAAACAAGCAAACAAAAACCTGGAAGCCAACAATACCAAAGAAATGGAAACAATTAAATAAAATTCCTGTGCATAGGGTTTCCCTTGGGTATTATTTCAAAAATTTGATGATATCCCACTTTTGAACTTCTCATCAGAGTCTGTCTGGGTAAATTGACTAATTCCTCCACTAATTCAAACCAGTAATAACCAAGAAATATAAAATTATATGCTATTACTATGCCCAAAGGATGCTGTTTCTGTATCCCTGCAACAGGGCATTTTTAAAGATTTCTTATTATTTGTTTATTATGTACATGTATCTGTGTGTACCTATAACATTTGTGTGCAGGTGCGTGTGAGGCCAGAAGAGAGTGTTCTCAGAGCTAGAGTTGCAGGCAGTTGTGAGCTTCCTGGCATGAGTGAGTGTCCATAACTGCTGAACCTTCTCCTCAACACCAAGTATCAGGGGATTTTTAACCCCACTTCCTGTTTCGTAATCATGTGCATTTTATATTATAGTCCTCAGAATTCACTATCCAAATTTTCAGCAACATTGAAACAAAGAGCTCTTTGTCTCTGAAGAATTATATCTTTCTTTGCAAATAAAATGAAAATGAAATGGACTTGGAGCTCAGAGTAACGGCAAGCACCTATAGTCCAAGCTACTAAAAAGGCCAAGGCAGAAAGAGCACCTGAGCCCTGGAGCTGGAAAGAAGCCTGAGCAACATGAAGATATCCTGTCTTAAGAAAGATAATAAAATGGATTTTAACTTTATTAATTTTGTACTTAAAGTTCTAGTTTTAAATCAACCATGGGAATCTTACCAGTGATAAGTGTACTTTGAGAGTTGCTTTTGAAATTGGCAAGTTAAATACATATAGCCTGTGGGAGGAAACACGTTGTTTTTAGGGTCTTCTAATTTTCTTAACACATGCACACATACACAACTCACACACAGACACATCTCAGAAAGGGTAGGAGTGGAACACAAGCATAAGTACAGCTTCTAATATATATATATATATTATGTTTAATATATTGGAATAGTTTCTACATTTATTTTATTTATATTATAAATATATAGATAATATTCTAATGTATATTCTAGTATATAATACATATATACATATACTCTATTATGTATGTACATATATATATATATATTAGCTAAAATATTCCTATTGCTACTTTTTGATAATTACAATGAGCATTAATAGAAGACAGGATGATTGTTTCGTAATTATAAGAGAAAACGGCATTACACAATAGAACTTTGACAATTTTGTCTTTGATGGTCATAGCTAATGATCTGATTCTAAAGAACAGCGAGTTGAATATGCTCAACATACAATATATATATTTCTATGAAGAGTTAAAAAAATAAATGAAGTTTAGCAATAGTAAATAAATGAGGTAGAAGCGTTCCCCCTAACTACAGAATTGCTTCTTGAGTTGGTTTTTAACCTCGTCTCTTCCTTCACCCTTCTCTTTAGAGCTTGGGCTGATAAAGATGAGCTTGTCTATATTTAATCTCCTCTTTTAAAATTTTTATTATGTGTGTGTGTGTGTGTGTGCACGCATGCATGCTTGCACAAGTATGCATGGAGAGCAAATGGCAGGGGCTCTTACAGAGACCAGAGGACAAACTTGCAGGGGACCATTCCCCTCCTGCCATGTGGGTCCTGATTATCAACACCAGGTTGTCAGGCTTCAGAGAAGCACTTTTCCCCCTGGTCCATCTCACCAGCCCCTTGGGTCTTATATTTGATGCACAGAGATAAAGATACGTCATGTAAGTAGAACCGGTCTGGTGAAGAATGATAGCCCAAGGCACATTCCACTAACTGGTGCTATGTTCTCTCCATCTGTCTCTAGTTTCCATGCTGGATGAGTGTTAACGCAAGGCTCATCCTCAGCCCTTCTCCAGCATTTTATGCACCAAATGACAAGTGTAGATTTGTCAGACAACTAAAATAGCTCTTGATAATTTCATCTATTTCTATCAAATGGAATTGCTGTCTTTGCATATTAGGATGCTAATAGTTTACTACATTTCATGGTTTTTTATTTTTATTTTTATTATTAGTTACATTTTATTAAATCTGTATCCCAGCTGTATCCCGCTCCCTCATTTTCTCCCAATCCCACCCTCCCTCCCTCATCTTTTTTTTTTTTTTTTTTGAGCCTGGATCTCATTTTGTTTGCCACTGGGTATGCCTGGCTAGCTGGCCCTTGAGACTTTTTTTTTTTTTTTTTTTTGAGGGGGAGATGACAGATAAGAAGGGATATCCTGATAACATCTACAGCTCACGTTTTCCATGCTTCTTTGTGTGTGTTCATGTGCCATTAGATGGACACGCTCATGGAGGCCAGAGAATGCTCTCTAGTGGAGTCCTTAGAAGTTCTCACCTGGTTTATTTTATTGGTTGTTTTTTGTTTATTTGTGTTTGTTTAGTTTTTGAGACAGGGCCCTCATCGGGCTGAGGACTCACCGATACTCTTTGTAGACTGGCTATGAGTGAGCCTGGGGAATTATAACTGCAAGCTACCACACCAGGACCTTCACTTCTGGGGATCCAGCTCAAGTGCTCATACTTGCATGGCGTTACTTTGCTGACTAAGTCATCTACTCATCTCTTTACTGTGGGTCTTTTGTGATGAAATAGTGTCCATGTGGATAAGCTATTCACTGAGTGTGCTAGCAATTTCACAGTTTATTTATCAAATTCTAAATCACAAACATATTTTCTTTCTTTTTTTTTATTTAAATCTTGAGCTCCTTTAAATGGGGCATATGTTCTACTTCTATTTTCTTCCTCCCACAGAGACATAAGCCAGAGCATGTTATTTATAGACAGTGAAAAATATTTATACTTAATACATACTGCTTTATTTTCCAGTTCTTTCACATGTGCAAAACATGTCTTACTAACTACACTGTTAGCGCTGCATAAGTGTGTGTGTGGGGTCTTCTTTTCCATGTATAACAGTTTGGGTCATTTGTTACTATTACCATAGTCTAGGATCAGAGTGGCTTTTGTTTTGAAATCTGTGTCTCTCTGTGTATACTTGTGATGTGTTTCTATTTTTATGTTTGTGCATGTTTGTATGTATTAGCATGAATGTATACATGCCATGGTACAGGGGTAGGATTTGTAAGATAGCCTTGTGATATCAGTTCTCACCTTCCACCTTGTTTGAGACCAGATCTTTTTTTGTTTGTTTGGTTTTTTGCCATTATATCTACCAGGCTAGCTGGTCTGTAGACTCCCTGTGATTTTTCTGTCTCCGACCACCAAGCTGTAGGAGTGAACAGATTACAGGTGCATACTACCGTGTTCCATTTTACACGAGTACTGGGGGCTGAAACTCGGATCTTCAGTCTTGAACACAGCAAGGAAGCCCTTTATGCCCTGAACTATTTCCTCAGCTTCTGAGGTAGCTTCTTAACTCAGAGTTCTTTATTTGTCAAATGAATAAGGGAATGGGAGAGAAGTGGAAAGGTAAGATGTTTGTGATTCATCGTTAGCACTCAAAACTCATATGGGGATGAGAGAGATGGATCAGCAGTTCAGAGTGCTTACTGTTCTTGCATAGGCCCCAACTTCAGCTCCTAGAACCCACATTGGGCAGCTCAAAGCTCATAACTATCGACTTATAACTCCAGCACCAGGGGATCCAAAATCTTTTTTGGTCTCTGTGGATGTCTGAATACACACATGTGCATACATAAAAATAGAGCTTTAAAACCACATCACCATTTCACAACTCCAATAGGTTTTGACAGTGCACAGCACACCATGGGAATTGATAAATAATTCTTCAACAGTATTATTATTTAATGGAGAGTAGTCTAACCATGCTGCCAGCTAGAGGAGTAATACCACTGAAACTTCTGACCTCCTGGCTGAGGTAGAAATGGAAGTATCTTAGTTTCTTTTGCTGTGATAAATTATTCTGAAAAAAAGCAACTTAAGGAGGTTTCCAAAGGTTTCTTCTGCTCACATTTCCAGGTGAGTGTCCATCATGGCAGGATGGTCACAGAGGAAGGAGCTCTAGAAAACTGCCCACATTACACCCACAGTCAAGGGTAGAGAGTGATGATTCTTGTGTGTATGCCTGTGCTCAGCTCACCGCCTCGCTCTTACACAGTCCAGGATGCCAAGCCTAGGAAACGGTGTCACTCATAGTGGCGAATCTTCCTACGTTAACTAAGGTACCTAAGGTAATCATAAATGGGTATTCTCAGAGGCCTTTCTCCCAGGTGCTTCTGCGTTGTAGACATTTAAAACCACCACATAGTAGAGCTTAACTTTAAGAAATTTGGATCATTTTCTGGTTCTGCTCAGAGACCATTTGCTTACTGGAAGCATTATAAAGGCAAATCAGAGTAGCTTTCAGCACCCATTTGCAAGAAGCTAAATTCTAGGGAATCAACTACAACCAGAGACAATACTGACCAACCCACCTCAGTATTTCTACCCAACTTTTACATCAACAACTCCTCCATTATTTTATATTATGGGAACAGTACAAACAGCAGCTGGAGAGATGGCTCAGCAGGTGAAATGTTTAGAAGGCAACCATAGGACCTAAGTCCAATCCCCAGAACACACATAAATGCTAAGAACATCAGAGCTCACCTACAATCCAGTATTGGGGAGGCAGAGCTAGCAAATCCTGGGACCTCACTGGCCAGCCAGCCTAGTCAAAAAATTGTATTAGTCTGCAAGGCCCCACAGGCCTTCAATACAATGAGGTTGTTGACATTTTCTTTAGCTGACTGCGGTAGGTACATGGTGTGAGCCTATGGCTGAAGACACCTGTACCTTGGCTGAAGGGGATTGAGTAATAAGTCTCAATAAATTTGGGAAATTCTCCTCTTTCTGGGTAGCTGTCATAGTGCAAGAAGTACAGAATGCAGGGGAAGAGAAGACACCAATGGTCTTTGGTCTTTGCCAGCCCAGGAATTTGCCTATTACAATCTCATCTTTCCAAGCAAGAGATGGCTATTGGTGCAATAGTGACAAAAGTCTTATGGGATGATTGACCACTTTCTGAATGGAATTTTGGCCTTCTCTACAGGAAAGAATTTCATGCCTAATGCAATAATCCTAATAAAAAGCCCATGACTGGGGAAGTCATAGGCTTTAATGTAGAACCTAGTAGTGTTACTTTACTAAGTGGTCTTGCTGTCAAACTGCCTTGTAAATATTTGTGATTATACCTATAGACCTGGGCTGTTCTCAGCCTTGGCCAGAAAAATCTGCTTTCTACATAGTTTTGCCATCTGTGGAGAGATGTATACTTGATCAAAGTACTGAAAATAAGAGACTGAGTGTGCAGCCTTAAATAGTATTCTTACATTAATCCCTCCCCCACAAACAATGCTAGGGAACATCATAGATGAGACAGAAAGAATGTGAGGACTGGAGGATGGGAAGGAATCGGTGTGTAATGCTGTCTTCTGAACATGACATAGCTACCACACTCATGAATCTCTAGGAGCTATGGTGATCAGCACAAGATCTATACAATATTACACAAGCCTGACACAATTCTGGCATAGGTAGGAAAGATAATTTCCGCTATGCTGCTCCTTACCCACAAACTATTGGCAGATGATAGCTGCCGCAGGAGGGAGAGGCGTTCTGTTTCAAGAATGTGCCAACCAGAAGGTTTCTCGTGCTCCAGAGGATTGCTGCACACCCATGCGCAGCACTAATTGGACTTAGAGGATTTTCAGAAAGAAAAATAAGGACGTGAAGTTAGAGGTGGCTTGGTTGGGGCGGTATAGGTAGATTTGTAAGAGGTAAATATGATCATATATCATTTACACACGTATGAAATACACGAGAATAAAGAACAATTAAAATAAACATTTCAAGAAACTACATTACAAGACACCAAACAAAAGTGTGATATAAAGTATACAGTAATCATTGTTATGAAAAGTGCATATCAACTTTTCTATAACTAATGCAATCTATTGGATGATAATAATGGCTTCTCTGGGGAAATGTATCTACCTTCAATTAGAACAATTCCAAGTGCGTTAAGTTAGGGGAGTTGTGTTGGCAATTACTGTGTCATACTTAGTTGACTTTGATTTTGGGCAACTCCCTTATGCCAGAGTAGGTTGCTTCTACAACTATGTCAGGTAGAAAATTTAATTTTCCCAAGTTTACTTTGTTTGACCTAGCAGTTGTCATTTGAAGAATGTAAGCTGAGGAAATAAATAAGGAAATGCCTGAAGGTGTAGGCAGGTGCCAGTTTATCACAGAATCCAAAACAGTTAAAAGATGTGGAACTATTTACAGTAAAAAAAAAATCATAAACAGTTCTAAACACTAACTTTGTCAGGACTCATAAAAATCCAATAAGTATATATAAGATTATATGGTTTATATAACACTTTCCTAAAAAATAATTATTTATTATATTATTTATTTGTGTGTGTGTGTGTGTGTGTGCCTGTGTTTACGCTCACATGCACATATTCTGGTTCATGTACAGAGGTTAGCAGACAACTTACAAAAGTAGATTTTGTCCTTCCACCATGTGTATTCCAGGGATCAAACTCAGATACTCAGACTTCATGGCAAGCATCTTTACCCACTGATACACCTCACTGACTCACTCTGCAATATAGCAATAGAGCACTATAGTTTCTTGAAATGTATAATGACATCATCATTTACCATTGATTGAAAAGGTAGCATCCAAATGATAAGGCCACTGACATTTAGTTGGTGAGATTATGTATAATGGTTGAAAGCAAACACTCGACTATTTATATACACTCACATATGAATATTCATTTACCTAAACTAAAGCCTAAGTACATCATATGTTATTTTGAATATCTTTTGCTCTTTAATAACTATTTTTCAAACAATAATTTATTCTAAGTGCATTACAACTGGGGCTTGAGAGTGGGCCCCATGGTTAAGAGAGCATAGTGCTATTAAGTAAGAGTTAATAGCTCAGCTCCCAGCATCCATGCTGAGCAGCTTACAGCCACCTGTAACTCCAGCTCCTGGAGATCTGACTTCCTCTTAGGGTATCTATAGGAACCAGCACACACATGCATTTAACTTCAACAGACATGCACGCACGTAAATTTAAAAAATAAAAGCCGAAGTCTAACACCTAAAATAAGTAGAACAAGGAACATAAAGTGATACTTGATTCTTCTGAAAAAATGCATTGCAGTGTTAAGCCCCTGGCAACCCTCCAGTCCATTGAAGTTCCTGGACATCTCTTTCTTATACTAACAAGAACTACATGCTGTGCAGTGCCTCCTGTTACAGGTGAGGGAGCAATTCTTCCCTGTCTCCCACAGTGTCTAAGGTAACTGAAGGAAGAAGGCTTCCAGTAACATGGTCAAAACCCTTACCCCAAATTCCAAAAATCCAAATCTCAAAAGAGAATGAAGCCCCATCCTGCATTCTGTCCTTTTAAGTTACACGAAGGTGAGAGACTAAAAGTAAGTAGTATGCTTAGTTCTGAGATATGATCTTGACTTTGATGCAAGAAAACTCCCGCTGAGAAGCAGCTTCTCCACTTCTAAGGCTTTCAAGATTGAAAGCTGTACCCATGGACCTTTTCTTTGTGAGTCATGGTAGATGCTGTTCTCCAGAAAGGACTCAAACCCTGAAGTGAGTCCTCTACATGTAACCCTTGGAACTAAGCTCTTGGTAGAACTGGAGACTTCTTTTCCATGGTCCAGAGGTTTCTGAGTACTCAGGCAGTTTTGGCTTGAAGACATCTGGTAAGCTCGGAGGACCTGAGTTTTATACAGCGGACAAAAGATCTATTGAACATCCAGAAAGAGTTTCCCCAGTGACACAGAGATGCATGCTGAAGACCTGGATTCTTGAGTTTCACCCTTGTTAGTCTGTAATAAAGAAATAATCTTCAGCAAAGTGAGATCACCCAGGTCACATCATTTCGCCACAAGTTCAGGGTTCTACTTTTCTGGCGTTTTTATTACACTGTTATATTTGTGTTTCATCAGTGTTTCCTTCATGCCCAGCCTTCTTTTGATCATGCTCATTTAATAAATAGTAACTGAGGGCTGGAGCAGCACCTCTGTGCTAGGAGTACCCGATGCTACCGCAGAGAACCCGAGTTCAATTCCCAGCCATCACATGGAAGCTCATAACCATCCTTTTAGCTCCAAGGGACGTAGTGACGTGTGGTGTCTGTGGGCATCCGGCACACACATGATGTGCATGTTACACGTAGGCAAACACTCATACATGAAATTAAATAAATATTTAAAATTTGGTAGCTTTAAAAATAGTTATTGGATGAATGAAGGCAGTTCGTGTTGTTTACTAATGGTCTGCTTGTGTACACAGGCTTCAGATTTTTGGTAGAGAACATCACTATGGAATTTTCATTGTTGACATTTATATATAAAATTAGTAAAAATTACTTATCCATCTGTGTCTCTTTCTATGGCCGAATGTCTCTATCATCTATGTATCTATGTATGTATTTATGTATGTATCTCTCATCTACTATCTATCTATCTATCTATCTATCTATCTATCTATCTATCTATCTATCTATCTATCTCTATCATCTGTTTATCTCACTATGGATGTGTAGCAAACATTCTTTTATCTTACAGTGCCTTTTTGCTTAGCCTTGCTTGTTTCTCTGTGTATCTGTCTCTGTCCCTTGTTCCTAAGATGCTCTATATCACAATCAACGGGGATGGAAGGTAAGTGAAGAGGGCCAGAATCCTAGTCTCTAGGGCAGGAAACTGAGGACCTGCATAGCACATGACCAAGGAGATGATTTCACAGTATTCTGCAGGACACTCAAACTTGACCCTTATTGTTACATAATGTGTTCAAATGATCACACATGGTATGTTGTCAGGCTCTGAATGAATATAGGTAACCTTCGGAAACTTCTTTTTCTCTTTTTAAAATCACTTCTCTGCTGAAGGCTGTAAAATAACAAAGTAGAAAAGTAGAGGGTGAGGAGGTAGTGGCGGGTGGATCGATAAGAGCTCTGCTCTTGTGAGGCAACGGGTAGTGACTACGCAGTGCAGCGCCGTTTCAGTAACCGATTTGGTTCACAGAAGTCTCCCTGCGCTTCAGAGCCTCTGTGGAGAGTTTTCGGGAGGCTTCTTGCAGACTACTGTTTCAGAAGCCATCAGAGGGGCTTAGAAAGCTGAGGTGTTTTTTTTTTTTTTTCTTTTTTCTTTTTTTTCTCACAGCACATGAAGGCTTAAGAACTTCAGTCTCTTGGGTAGATGGGGAACTGTTTATTTTTGCCTATGAACCCCTGGACCTTTAACCATACAGCCCATGGTGTTCCTTGTAGGTTTAGCCAGGATATTATCAAGGTTCTGATGTAATTTTCTAATCATGGCTTTCATTTTGTAATATGTATTTAACAAACCTCGTCCTTTATCATTCTTAAGTGCAGAGCTCTAAAGAAAGGGCCTCACAATCAGATGCCACCAGGTTCAGCTATTGTTAATTAGCTGAGTATTGTCATAAAAAACGCTGTCTGATAGCCAATCTTCAAGTACAAAGTAGGAGTGAAAAGAAAATGCATGTGGAATGAAGAGTGGCTGATGGAAGTACCTTTTGATCTACTTCCTCTCTGCTTGAAATATGAATGGTTCTCAAACTTCAAAGAAACTCTATATTAGACAGCAATGAAGCTGGCTCTTCAGCATCTAAAGCCTAAAAGAAAATGACAAAAGAAGATGGAAGTTTGGTCTGTCTGGCTGGACTATTAGCAGTTTTTCCTGTTTGTATTTAGGGGTTTGTGGTGTGCTCTGTTCCCTCCCTCTCACAAAACTTATTCTTTCCTGTGTTGTCAGGAGTGAGCCTGAGGCTGTCTTGTAATACTTCTACAGTACTAGCTTGGATGTTATGAATTACTTGAGTGTGTGCTTATTGTGGTAGCTTTAATTGTCAACTTCACACAGCCTGGAGTCACCTGTGATGAGACTCTAACAGGGAGTGTCTGTATTTGGCTAGCCCGTGGGCATGCCTGTAGGCAATTACTAACTGATGTGGAAAGACCAGCTTACAATGGGGTAGCATCATTCTCGAGGCATGGGGCCTGAACTATGGAAAGGTAGAGAAACGAGCAGAGCACAAGCAAACAAGCCAATGAACATATTGTATTGATTGATTTCTGTCTGATCTTGACCAAGGATCTGGTAAGACTGTTTCAAGTTCCCATTGCCAACTTCCCTACGAAGATAGACAACACCTGAGGACTGTGAGCCAAAGTAAACCATTTCTCTTCTACATTGCTTTTGTTCAGGGTATTTTCTCTCAACAAGATAAATGGCATTAGACTAATTGTCCTGAAATGTTCTTATTTCTCTGTAAGTTCTAAGAAATAATTTTTCTGGGCACAATGGTCTTTCTGAACAGCCATTTACATGTTTTGGCTTCAAAGCATCATTCCATGCTTTCTTGGCTTTGAGTATTCCTGATGAAAGAGAAAGACACACAAATACACACATACACACACACACACACACACAGAGAGAGAGAGAGAGAGAGAGAGAGAGAGAGAGAGAGAGACAGCTGATATTATTCTGATGTTTCTGCCTTTGTAGGTGAGTTGACACTGGCCTTCACGGTTTTAGATATTGTTTATTTTCTTTTTAATTTTGACATCTTGGCTCTCTGCTACGCTGTGATGAGCTTTTTCTCAGACCATCTATTTGAAGATAAAAATGCCTCTTTTATTTGGATATCCATTTCTTTCTCTAGTTTTGGAGAAATTTCTACTATAAATTTCATTGAATGAATTGCATTTTGTTTTAGACTTTATCTTATTTCCTATACCTTGTGTGTTCTTAGGAATGTATCTCTTGTTCATATCTCAGAGTTCTTAGAAGTTTTGGTCAAACTTACTAATTTTTTTTTGTAGGTATGAATGTATTACATCATTGTTCTTTTCCTGTATTCCCCAAATTCATTATTCTGCCCTCTTTTTCTTTGATGGCACTTTCCACTATGTATTTTGTTTGATTGCTTGGTTGGCTCTTTCATTTCTAGCATCTCTGCTAAATTCTTTTGCAGGGTTGCAATTTCCTTGGTGAATTTTCCCCATCATTTTTAGCACCCAAATTTCTGACTGTTTTATCCTCTTTACTAAATTTCTTCTCTAGGTACTGAATTGATTTCCTTGTCTTATTTTATGGGTGTCTTCCTTGTGAATTATCTTCAGTTAGGCTGTGTTCCCCACTGTTTAGGAAGAGACGCTGACTGTAATCTGTTAACAATGATTTGAAGGCGGCTTGGGCATTAACTTGTAGTAAAGGACATTTATGTATTTCACTTGTGTCCTCAGTAAGGATTGGAGACAGTGGCATCAGGGTATTGATTAGGAAAATGTAGTTTATAGGTTTTTCGAGCAAAGAGTATTAATAAATAAAAAGTAGAGGGAGGAGAGATTGGGAAAAGAGAAAAAAAACAAGTATGGTATAAAACAGAAGGAAAGTATATGGGTTTTCATTCTAAGAAATAATAGCTAAAACATTATGGAATAGATAAAGAATGCTCATAAAATTGTTTTTAGCTTCTTGAAGTAGAGGCTAAATGAGGGGGAAATGTGTGTGTGTGTGTGTGTGTGTGTGTGTGTGTGTGTGTGTGTGTGTTTGATTTACTAGAGCAGGGTCTCTCAAATGAATGGAATCTTGCTGATTGGTTAGTCTAGCTAGCCAGGGCAGTCTGGAGACCATCTGTCTCTGTCTCTTAACACAGGGATTACAGGCAGGCAGCCATATCTGCCAGGCATTTATATCCATTTTAGAATCTGAATTCAGGCCCTCATACTTGAGGAAGCTGTGCTTGAGTCTGGCGCCTTAGACCACTAGGCCACCCTGATACTTTGGGCCTTCATACTTGAAAAAACAAAACAAAACAAAACAAAACAAAACAAAACAAAACAAAACCAAACCTTTTTACCCACCTAGCCACCTAGTTATCTTCCCAAACCCATGTGTTTGTCCCCTAAGAGAGTTATCTGCAAGAGCTGCCACTTTTGACAGTTCCCAGCCTGAGTCTCTCTCAGGTGCCCATGGCCTCTTGGCTGGTATGCTCTACATTCTGTGTTCAGTGGAGGGCTTTCTGTGGTTTAGGCTTTGGGGATGTGGAAGGCCTCCTAAGCCTTTGGTTACCTTTTTACTTTGAGGGATCATGTACTGGATTGACCTTAGCTGCTCCCTTTACCCGCAGAGTACTGTGGCTCCTGCAGGGGAATATTTGCTTTCACAGGTGGAAGGCTGGGCAAGCTCACCTGTTGCTCACCCAGGCCGTGGCAGGAATGCTTCTCTCTCAGCTGGTCACTGTTGAAGCTGTAGAGTCTCAGCATCGGGATCCTGTCCAAAACATCCCTTGTGGCTTCTGAGACTGTTTGTAGATCCACAGTCCACTCAGCTCTCCCTCAACCCCCGCATCTCTTCAGCTTGGTTTTAGTGTCTCTCTCTCTCTCTCCCACTTGCTCTGTCTGCAGAGTCCATGCCCAGTAAAGACGTCACCTAACTGGAAGCTCAGTTAACTCCATCCTGAGCAAGCTGAAGATGTGCTGGGCACCAGGTGGTGGCCTTTCCTGTCTGCTTCTCTAGGGAGAATCTTGTGCATGTTCCTTTTATTGCTGTTTTTAGCAATAGAATCAGTTCTATTACTCTGACTCTTCTCCTTCCATGTACAAGAAGCAGCTTTTAATCTTCCATTTTAGCAAGAGGTTAAGTAAAACAACATTTTATAAATGAAAGATACATTCCTATTTGCAGAGTTAGAGCATTAGCAGAGGCAGTGGAGAAAGAGATGATGCCTTGAGAAAAGGTACTAAGCTAAAAAGAAAAAAAAAAACAAACCTAAACTATGCACTATGTCTATATGTGTTTGATTTATTCATTAAATCCACTTTACACCTATATATTTTATGTCCCTGCTGCCATGATGAAATGTCACAACCAAAAACAGTTTAAGAAAGTTTATCCTGTCTTACAGTGTTGGAAGGATTGAGTCCATCCTGGCCCAGAAGATGTGCCAACAAAGCCTGAAGCTGCATGGTGACACTTTCTTTGCTTGCAGGAAAAAGAGCAAGAGAGAGTAGAATAGAGTGAGGCTCTCAACTCTCCAAGCCCATCCTGGACATGAACTTCCTCAGCAAGGCTCCAGCTCCAGCAGGTTCCACGACCTCCTCAAAAAGCACAGGGCCAGGGACTAATTGTTCAACTACATGAGCTCACGGACATTTCTCTTTCAAATCACTTCCTATTATGAAATACAGTAAAAGCAGATGGTGATGACTTATAAGCTTTGTAAATTTCATCTGACAAATCATGAGACACCAATCTATCACTGACCTATTGCCCAGCAACTACCTCGAAAATGAGAAGGTAGAAAAGGAACCATTTACTGGCTGATCTAGATAATGCTGCCACTATTTACCTTGCTCATTTTCATCTACTGACGTATTTAAAATGAGACATCACTGTGACAAGAATGGGGTAAAAACAGCTCAGGGTGATGTTAGGCAAATATTTATTTCATGGATGGTTTTGCTTTAGTGCTCTTTCTTTTATTGTGTTTGAAGTAAAAGAGATTTTTATTTTTTTCTCATACTGTAAATGTCCAGTGCTTTGAAATTTATATGATTAATGGTAAGTGTCCTTCTGACTTTGATTTTGGCATCCTGACAAAAGAAAACTGCAGCTTAATTATGTGGATTCCCAGTGACTTCAGACTTCCTACCTTGGGTGAACAAGACCCTGTAACATCTGGACATCTGCGGGCACACAAGATTGATTCCTCTAATGCACACTGACAACTTAGAAGTGAAAACAAGTTAATGAAACAAATTATTGTGCTCACCAGCCAATTAAACAATGCATTAGCGTGGGCTTTCCTCCCTTGGCTTTTCTCGGATAGCTGTTTAGTACTCATGACCCAAGAGCAGAATGAGAAGCTAAGAGCTATTTTAGCAGAATTGATCGAGCATTCTGCAGGCATCAGAGTCGATCTGAACTCAAACACCCTTAACTGGAAGATGGCAAGACTGTGACAGGGCCAGTATTGGATTTCTGACTTTTCCTCCACATTCATCAGAATTTTGAATTTGATGAGGGATAATAGATAAATGGAGGTGAGTTTGTGTCTTTAAAAGAGAGAGAGAGAGAGAGAGAGAGAGAGAGAGAGACCTAGGTGAACACCATTCAGTAAGGTCCTCTCTTCTCAAGCAGACAGATGCTTGAAAATGCTCAATGACCTCCACATTCAGCCGCTACTTTCAAACAGACACCAGGAAGAGCTCATGAATAAAAAGATAATTGCACTCTTGTTTTAACCTAACAGAACAAGAGGCTAACCAATACCCACACAAATCCCCAAGGTATTTTGTGGACAATAGGCGGTGTCTGGTAGAACAGCTACATCTGAAGTAATTACAGCCTGTGATCAAGCACAATGGCCTTATCAGAGAAGACCTTACAGGGGGAAAGGAATGGCAGACTAGGGTTTTTGAGGTGTTGTGTAATTTTCTCTTGTCATAAAAGAGGGTACTTACACGTGGGGTTCCTGGATTTGTATTAGAAGTGAATGTGGCTACCCATGGAATTCAGCCCTCCTTCCAGAAATGACAAATTAAAAAAAAAAAATTGCTCCATCTTTGAGTGCAACTGTCTTTTATACACTATTTACATTTTATTTTAAGGTAACTTTTTTTATTTGTATATGCCCATCTATGTGCCTTCTTGTCTGTATGTACAGCATCTGTGTCCAGATGCCGACAGAAAGCAGATAAGAGTGTCAGAGCCCTTGGAGCTGGAGTTACAGGTTGCTGAAAGCTGCCAATGTAGGTGATGGGACCTGAACCTGGCTCCTCTGCAGGACCATCAACTGCTCTTGTCCCCAAATTAGTCATCTCTCAGCCCCAAATTCACATAAACAAACAAACAAACAAACAAACAAAAACTCTTTACTTTTCCAGGAATATTTGAGTCTGTGTCATTGTGGTGGTTAATAGGATCAACTTGATAGTCTCTAGAATCATCATGGAAACAAGTCTTTGGGTATTTCTGTAGGGGCTTTCTAGATGAGGTTAAACAGAAGTAGGGAGACTCCAGCTGCAGCCAGGAAGCACTCTTCTACGGGCTGAGGCCCTGGAATGCATGGAAGGAGAAAGTGCACTGCACACAGACTCCTCTTGTGGCTCTCTGCCTGCAGATGCAGTGCGACAGCTGCCTTGGGCTCCTTACTGGCATGGTGGAGTGTACCCTCAACCCTTGGCCAAGGTAAACGCTCCTTTCATTAAGTTTCCTTTATCAGGTATTTTGTCAAAAACGACGAGGAAGATAAGTAATAGAGCCACGAGCAGCACTTAGCTCTTTCTGTATGATTTTCTGGAGCTGGGCAATAGAACCCTTCTTCTGTCCCGCTCCCAGTGAAGATTAATCTGGGATACTAATCTGTGTCTCTAATGCTATTCTATCCACTTGGACATTCTTTTCCATTCTTTTTATCCAAGTGAATACAAGCAGGGCTGAAGTACAGCAGAACGTCAGAAAATAACTCCAGCTTTATGTTGTAATTTCCTGGGAAACCTGAAAGCCTATCTAATACCCAAGTCCCTTTCATGGAACAGCTCTAACCTGGGGGTAGATTTCTCCCTATTTACCTTTCTGAGACTTCTTAGCATTCCTTGGGAGCTGGGTTTCGGGTCCTTTGGTAAATCTATTGCCTAGCATGCATGGCGCTCTGGGGTCATGGAGCTCTGTACACTTACACTGAGAATGGTGGCACACATTTCTAATCTTAGCACTCAAATAGTAAAGGCAGGAGGATGAGGAGCTCAGTATAATTACTTGCTACATGGTGCATTTAAGGCCAGCCTCTGTCTCAAAAAAAAAAATCAAAAAACAAAACAAAACCCAAAACTCATCCTAATATAAATTTGCAAAGATATTTACATCATTTTGCTTTTAATAACACAGTTTCAAGGGCATTTGCATGTGATGTTAGACTGAGGTTTAGATAGCTTTGAAGTTTGCTAACATAGAGTGTTGAGTAGAGGACTGAATTAAGCCAAAGCTCTGCAGACTATTAACCAATCCCCACAGATGATCATCATGTTTGAATCCTTTAATTACCACAGAAATCCTATGCTTCTTTAATCTGGGCAAAGTTTAGCCTATAGCAAGGACAGTAGCTTCTGACTGAAGGTAGGATCCAGATCTCACAACCAGACTGACAGTCAGGAACCAAATGGACATGTCTGCGGTCTCAATCCAAACTCCACAAAAGGAATCTGTGTTTAGCATAAGCTTTGTGATTTGGTAATGTTCACTAGTGCTTAAGAGACACTCGTGCATAGGATTCATGAATGAATACATGACACAAAGCTTAGAAACATACAATAACTGTGTTACCAATCAAATGTCTTCAGTGGGGGTAGTTGGGTACTTCACTTGGTTTCACACAAAGCAGCTTATGAATTTACTGTTGCCTTCCCTGGGCTTCACTGAAGAAAGGGTTTCAAAGGCTAATCAAAACAAAATATTTATTGTTTAAGTAGCAAAACCTGGGGAGAGAACTAGAGGAGAAAGGATGTGGAAGCCACATAGGGCTTTGTAGAGTAGGACAGCAAAATTGAATGGCTTTTCTTTATAAGCGTTGGGAGGTATATGTTGGCCTAATGTCTAATTGGAATAGTAACTTGACTCTTGAAGAGCTTGACTTGTCTGGAATGTCAGAAACAAAATCGAAGCAAATTCATTTCTACACTGAATTGGCTTTTACTCTGGATTTGTGTCTCTCGACCACTTCCATTCTATAGGTATACTCCCAGACTAGCACTGTCAGAATGTGGAAGCAGAACTTTCAAAGTGGGTTTGCTGATACACTCTGAACAGTGAGATACTGTTGGAATGGGAAAACAGCTTTAAATGTGTGTTGGTTGATATTGGATTGCTTTTTATTAAAGTTAAAGCAGAATCAAGTTTTTAAAAATGTATTTAATTTTTTTATTTTATTGTTTATTTCACTAATTTATATAGGCTGGAATTTTGTGTGTCTAAGGGAGGGCAAAATCTCTGGTCTGTTTATTCTTTCTTAAAGTCACAGTAAGAGTGTGTAGCATTTAGCAAGAGTGAGTCCTATCCTGGTTCTTTCTGACACTTGGGAATTTGGTGCACTTGCTCAGTCCAAAACAATAATTTTCATTTAACAAGCAATTGCTATGACTTCCTTAGTATCTAGAGATTTCTATTTCCCTTTTCTTTGCTTTCTCCTCCTTTTCTTCTCTCTTGCTCATTTCCCCCCTCATTACCATGCTGTGAATTCTAAGTCATTCTCCATAAATCTTGCATGCCTTACTGATGAGCCAGCTCTGATAACCAGGGATTACCTGGACTTCTAGCAAATAAAAATACGAATATTCTAGGATTGCTTGTGGCACCATCCCTAACATGAAAATGTTTGAGTAAATGTCACCTTGCATGGAAGAATAGTTTAAGACAGTGTGTGCTCATTGCCCTTCTGTGACAGTCCCACAAGACATCTGTAGTCTTCAATTTGAAGATGCTGCTTACATTCTCCAGTAACAGTTGAGGACACGGGCATGTCTACAGGCTAATTAGGCGCCTTCAGCCATTATCTTAGCCCTGAAGGGACAGAACTTTGACATTAACAGGTCTGTTGTTAACTACACTGAACCATTGTAGAAGACTGGAGACAAAATGAATTAATATTCTTGTGAATAAGACTGGCTACAGCACAGTTTCCAGAAGGATATTTTTTGTTCTGTACATGGTGGGGAAAGAGGACATCACTTTGTCTTGAATTATGATTTTTTCATCATAGCATTTAGAAATATCTGCATGGATGGGGATAATTGAAAAACATGGGCTGGACAGAGATGTCTCAGTGGGTAAAACATTTACCTAGGAAGCATGAGGGCCTGGGTTTAAATTCCCCAAACCCAGGTAGAGCTAGATGTTATAACATTCATCTGTAATCACAGCACTCCTGTGGGGAGATGGGAGGCAGAGACAGGAGAATCCTCAGAAGTTCATAGAGAAGCTAAACTGGTGTATACAGCAATGAAGTACAACTAGAACATTTTCAAACAAGATAACAATGCCAAACACCCGAGGTTGTGCAGTGACTTCCACACACACATTATATAACATACTCTTGCTCTTTCTCTCCTCCTTCTCCTTCTCCCTCTCCTTATCTCCTTCCCTTCCTTTCTTTTTCTCCTCTCACACTCACTTGCAAACACAATTAACATACATGCACAAAGATAAATTAAAGGAAAAGGAAAACATTATATTCCTTCTTTTCCATCTGCATTCCAAGAAAAATAAAGTTTTAGATAAGGTCCAAACTATAGAATTTTCAGAGTTCTTAATATAATGTTAGCATTCACTATGAATCTTCAAGAGGGGGTGGAATGGATCAGGAGCATAGTGATTTTGAGTATGTGTGTCCCAGCACACAGAGTTGAGCTCTCAGGTCTCCTGAAGAACCTAGTTTTTAAATGCAGTTTAGAAAACACCAGGCTAGTAGCCTCCTAGGGCTAGCTTAGCTCTGTAATGGGAAGAGTCTCCACAAGGGTGGTCCAGCTGTGGCTAATATCCTCCTGTTCAGAGCTGTAGCCTCATGCTCTGCATCAAGGCTGATTTAGCAGGTGTGAAGCTGACAGAAAGACAGCCACCACTCTCCTTGACCATGCTAACTGATTTTAAATTATCCATCGCTTTAAACCAGTCCCAGATTTTTCTTAGTTCTTTGAAGACTATTGCCAAAGAGAACATTTGGAACATTTATTCCCACAGACATCCTTTGGGTTACATTCGAATATTTCCATCTGATTTGAATCTGTTTTCAAAATAAAGCGTGCTCAGAAGCTGCTTTCAATGTTTGACCAGAGTCCAAATCCCCTCAGAAGACTTTATGAAATGTCATCTATGCCCGGATTCTTGATGTATTTATAATCTCTGCCTGCTGTATCTTTCTCCCCAACATCTTTAGTGTCTGGATGTCTATCCCACGGTTTGACTCTCTGGGAAGGAAAACAACCAATATTAAACACAGTGACAGGCTTCCTGAGACTGCCCTTAGATGCAGACCTTTGGGCCACGTTCCTCATCCTGCCAGCTTTGGCCCATTGCATGAGTGGCAGAAGCTTCAGATCACACGCAGGTGAGCAGAGAAGGCTGAGTTAGCTGGAGCCAGAACCTCAGCATCCGACCCTTGTGTCAAAACTACCAAGCACAGCAAGGGAAGTGTTCAACATTGTTCTCCGAAGTGTTCTCATGACGAATATCATCTTCCAGGCTGGGAACAGGTGCTCACCCCTACTTACAAACCTTGTACTTGTTACAGTGCTTAGGACATTGCACTGTAGCTCTTTTCTTGCCGATGTCCTGCCAATAGAATTGCCTTTCCCCTTATTAAGAACTTGGGAACAACATCCGTTGCACATGAGGTTAGTTGAACAAGCTCCTGGAGTTGACAGTACCTCAGATCATTCACAGGTAAGCATTATTTTCTTTATCCTGTATATTTATTTATCTTATTTGAAGTAAAGTGTGTGTGTTAGTATCTATGTGAACATGTTCACATGAAGGCAGGTGCCTATGAAAGCCAGGAGAGGGTGTTGGATCCCAAGCAGCTGGAAATAGAGATCAACCGGTTGTCAGCTGCCTGGCATGTGTACAAGGAGCTGTGTTCAGGTCTTCAACAAGAGCAGCAAGTGCTCTTAATTGACAGGGCATCTCTTCAGCCCCAGGAGGGTTTGCAGTAAGCTAACTTCCTCTTCCTGGCAGTTACCAAGACTCACATGGTGTGAATTAACCAACACCAGCTGTGTCCTTCAGAGAGTTTTTTTTTTTTTTTTAACTCCTCAACGACTTAGCTCCTCAATTAGAAATTTCACTGCCACTTGGGTTTAAAATAAAAGTATATGAGAAACCTGTTAGAAAGTGCTCTACATAATGGATGTTCCATGAATGATATCATCATATGTAAGTATATGCTGGCCTCTAGTGATTCATAAAGTAGGCCTGACCTCTGCTCTAGAGATAGACTATGTGATTTCTATCATGTGTATTAGAGAGCATTAGCACTTTTGGAAAGGCTGATTTCTCATTCTCTCTGCTTCAGGTCTTGAAGGTCCCCTTAACATTTGGTAAATGGTGCTGTTCTATAGCCTCTATGCATTCCAGGTTTGTTCTTCCTCTTCACATGCTCCTTACAAAAATGAGCTTCCTGCTGTTGGCAGGCTCTGCCCCACACGTTAGTGCTTTCATAATACCTTTTCTCATTCCAACTGGCAGTTCCATGGGAAAGGGATGCTGGAGGGGAGAAGGAAGAAGAGAAGGCAAAGAACCCTCAAAAGTATCTCTTAAGGACTTCAGGTCTTAGGCTGTGGCTATAGCTTAGCTGACAAGGGTAAAGGACCATGAAAGCACGAGGACTAGAGTTTGATTCTCAGAACCCATAAAAGAATCTGTGCATGGTGGCAGGTACTTTTAGTTCCAGAAGTGCAGAGGTAGAGACAGAAGGATCCTTGTAGCTCACGGGCTAGCCACTCTCATGTAGTTGAAGAGTTCCAAGCCAGTGAGAGATCCCGTCTCATAAACCTGGCAGGCAGCACTGCAGAAACATTGAAGGTTGACCTCCGGGTTTCCTATTCATGCATGAACCTGCATACACACACATGCCTACACACAAACACACATAAAGAGATTCACAGATGCCAAGGTACACACACCTACACACATGCATGCACACACATATATATACAGAATTGTGAATGTACATGTATATATGCATACACACATGAACATACATATGCATGCATAGCTTTTGTGTATGCACATGTAAACATATTCACATACCCATAAATTGCACAGAGCTGCACACCTGTAAGTCTATATGCATACAGACACACACATATACTTACATATATACACAAACACAAACACAGGCAGGACCTTCACTCCAGTCATCAACACATATTTATAGAACCCCAGTAACAACTGGAACAGGCTGGAAAAGACTATGGAGGGGACATGAGGTGAAGATTGGAAAGAACATGGCTCATGGGTACAAGAAAGAGAAAAGAGATTCCTCTGGAGAGTAAACTGAAGTAGTTCTACCAACTCTGAGGAAATCTTGAATTTGAAATTTTCAGATCTATGCTTGATTCTTCACCTTGTTGTTTGGTATAATCTTGGACAAAGATCTATAAAGCTATGATGCTTGGTTAACCCATGATAGAAATGTGGACTTTCTAAGAAGATGTTTGATGGAACTAAGCTGAACTTAGCTTTGCAGATGAAAATTTAATGGAAACATACAGCAGTAACATTTTAATTAGGTTTTTAAAAGGCTGCAACCTACCAGTGTTCACAAATAAAGAACAACCCTGATGCAGGACACACAGCAGGCTCACTATTAACATGAAGGTGTAATTGAGTACCTTCTCTACTCTTGCAAGATACCATCTGAGCATTTTGTTTTCTCCCCCTTATGCTGGTTTATACTAGGGGTGTTTGAGTTCCCTCACAGCCAGTTGCTTCACTAAAGAGAACAATCATGCCAGTGCTTGTACACAAGCAATGTGTAGCATACATAAGAAGTTTCTTCCTCTTAACTTTATCTTTTATGCTCAGAGACCTGACATTTTTCTTAAAATTTCAATTAGCCTAAATTATGTTAAAAATGGAAATTATAAGATCTGAGGAGTAATATGAAAGTGAAGTCATTTATTTTCCACTTAAAATTTTCTTTGTGATGTGTTAGATGCGCACATTGTAGGTGTGTGTGGCACATGAAGGCCAGAGAACACTGGGTGTATGACTCTCTCACTCTGCCTCTTTCAAGGGAAAGAAGATCAGCTCTCTCACTCTAGCTGGACCTAGGGTGAAGATATTAATCCCTAAAGATTCTCCTTGCTCTGTTCCCCACAGTTATGAGGTTACAGACATGCATGCTGCATCCAGCTATTTAATGTAGGTGCTGGGGACTTGAACTTCTTAGCGACTGAGCCATATCCCAACCTCTAGAAAGTTTTTTCATGAGATGTTTTGTTAAATCAAGATTTGAATATTAGCATGAATGCTTAACTTGTTTCAAGTATTCACTGTAACAAACTTACAACAGATATCTTTGTATCAGAGTAGAACTTTATTTCCTTACATTTCCCTAAGAAAAGAATTTTAGTTTTCTATTTGTAACTCTAAGAACTTTAAAAACAGGGATGGAGATACCTCCTGAAGATCTTTTACTGTAGAGAATTGTTTTAGCAATTCTGGCTTTCTTGTTGTTCCATATGAAGGTGAGAATTTTTCTTTCAAGGTCTATAAAGAATTGTGTTGGTAATTTGATGGGAATTGCATTGAATCTGTAGATTACTTTCGGTAAGATGGCCATTTTTACTATGTTAATCCTGCCAAGCCATGAGCATGGGAGATCTTTCCATCTTCTCATATCTTCTTCTAATTCTTTCTTCAGAGACTTGAAATTTTTTTCATACAAGTCTTTGACTTTCTTAGTTAGGTTCACACCAAGGTACTTTATGTCATTTGTGGCTATTGTGAAGGGTTTTGTTTCCCTAATTCCTTTCTCAGCCCTTTTGTCTTTTGTATACAGGAGAGCTACTGATTTTTTTTTTTTAGTTAATTTTGTGTCTACCAACTTTGCTGAAGGTGTTAATCAGCTGTAGGGGTTCCCTGGTAAAATTTTAGGGGTCACTAAGGTGACTATTATATCATCTGCAGAAGGTATCTCCATCCCTGATCTCAAGCTATATTATAGAGCAACAATACTAAAAACTGCATGGTACTGGCATAGAAACAGACTGGTGGATCAATGGAATTGAATAGAAGACCCTGACATAAATTCACACAATTATGGACACCTGATTTTTGATAAAGATGCCAAGACCATTCAATGGAAAAAAGACAGCATCTTCAACAAATGGTACTGGTCTAACTGGATGTCTATATGTAGAAAAATGCAAAAAGATCCATACTTATCACCCTGCACAAAACTGAAGTCCAAGTGGATCAAAGACCTCAACATAAAACCAGATACACTAAACCGCTTAGAAGAAAAAGTGGGGAAGAGCCTTGAACTCATTAGCACAGGAGACAACTTCCTGAACAGAACACCAACAGCACAGGCTCTAAGAGCAACAATCAATAAATGGGACCTCATGAAACTGAAAAGCTTCTGTAAAGCAAAGGACACAGTCATCAAAACAAAGCGACTACCTACAGATTGGGAAAGGATCTTCAGAGGACCAATAAAGGATCTGACAAAGGACTAATATTCAGTATATATGAAGAACTAAAGAAGTTAAACAGCAAAAAATCAAGTAATCCAATTAAAAAATGGAGTACAGAGCTAAACAGAGAATTTGCAATAGAGGAATATCAAATGGCACTTAAAGAAATGTTCAACCTCATTAGCCATCAGGAAAATGCATATCAAAACAACCCTGAGATTTCACCTTACACCCATCAGAATGGCTAAAATCAAAAACTCAAGAGTCAACACATGCTGGAGAGGTGGTGGAGAAAGGGGAACCCTCCTCCACTGCTGGTGGGAATGTAAACTTGTACACCACTCTGGAAAGCAAACTGGCACTTTCTCAGACAATTAGGAATAGCGCTTCCTCAAGATCCAGCTATACCACTCCTAGGAATATACCTAAAAGAGTCTCAAGTACACAATAAGGACATTTGCTCAACCATGTTTGTAGCAGCCTTATTTGTAATAGCCAGAAGCTAGAAACAGCCCAGATGCCCCTCACTGGAGAAATGGATGCACAAAATGTGGTATGTCTACACAATGGAATATTACTCAGCAATAAAAAACAAGGAAATCATGAAATTTGCAGGTAAATGGTGGCATCTGGAAAAGATCATCCTGCATGAGCTATCCCCAAAGCAGAAAGATGTACATGGTATATACTCACTCATATAGACATATAATACAGGATAAACCTACTAAAATCTGTACACCTAAAGAAACTAATCAAGAGGGAGCACTCTTGCTAAAAATGCTCAATTCCTATCCAGAAAGGCAAAGAGGCTGGACATCAGAAGAAGGAGAAAAGAGGGAACAAATCAGGAGCCTGACACAGAGGACCTCTGAAAGGCTCTGCCCTGCAGACTATCAATGCAGATGCTGAGACTTATGGGCAACCTTTGGGCAGGGTGCAGGGAATCTTATGAAAGAATTGGGAAACAGTATGATCTGGAGAGGACAGGAATCCCACAAGGAGAGCAACAGAACCAAAAAATCTGAGCACAGGGGTCTTTCCTGAGACTGATACTCCAACCAAGGACTATGCATGGAGATAACTTAATACTCCTGCACAGATGTAGCCCATGGCAGTTCAGTATCCAAGTGAGTTCCATTGTAATAGGAACAGGGACTGTCTCTGACATGAACTGATTGGCCTGCTCTTTAATTACCTCTACCTGAGGGGGAAGCAGCATTACCAGGCCACAGAAGAAGACAATGCAGCACTCCTGATGAGACCTAATTGACTAGGATCAGAAGGAAAAGAAGACCTCCCCTATCAGTGGACTTGGGGAGTGGCATGCATGCAGAGGGTGGAGGAAGGGACACAGACTTTTGTTCTCAAAGTGACATTTCCTTGCTTGCTAGCAGAGGGGGTTCATTCTCATTGGTAACTTATCTGGGGGTTCCTCACAAGTTAAGGCATTTCCTGTTATGGTTTGATGTCCCTCCCCTCACCCCTCAGTCTTCGTCTATTCTCAGGCATTTGAAGACTTGTTCCCCACATGGTGGAAATTTTGGGCATATTTAAGTGTAACCTTGTAGGAGAAAGTATGTTAGTGGGGGCAGACTTCTAAGCCTTGAACCATTTCAAATTTTATTCTCTCTGCCTCCTGTTTGTGCCTCACTTCCAAGCCCTCAGATGCTGCTTCAATCGCCATGCCAACTGCCTGCTGCCTCCCGGACCTAAACTCTCTGGGACCAGAAACCCAAATAAGCCCTTTCTTTTCTAAGTTGCCTTGATCTTGATGATTCACAAAATCTATAAAAAAAAAGTGATTAATATACTTTGTTACAAAACTTTCTTCAGAGAAGATTTTATGTACCAAGATATTTATATATATACATACATATACATATATATACACCCCCATATATATATATGGGTGTGTGTGTGAGGTGAAGATAAATGCATGTCAGGTAAGTTCTAGAAGAATTAATTTCAAAGTATTTAATTCCATGTTTAATTAGATCACCTTGTAAGACAAGTTTAATGAGTGTTCTCAGAAAGGATGTTCAGGAGACAAAAGGTTTTTCTTAGAGCTAATAAGCACATTTGTCTTAGCATATTTTTCCATTACTGTATATGGTATTTAGAGCAAACCTCAAAAATAGGTTAATGAATGGATATGAATTTTCAATCAAGAAAAAGGAAGGATTCCCATTCCTTAGCAAATGTTTTGATCAAATAGTATATATAGAGGATTGCATACACCTCACTTCTGCCCTGAGTGAGGGACACTAGTTTATGATTTTTTGTTTGTTTTGCTTGCTTTTCATTTATTTATTTTAAATTGAAAACTGATTATTAGTGGTTGGGGGTGAGGCACATAGCACATCATGGGTGGAAGCAACTTTAAGAGCTGGCTCTCTCCTTCCACTTGTCTGCGGGCTCTGAGGATTGAACTCAGGTGGCTAAAATTTTGTGGCAAGCAGTTTAACTGATAAGCTCTCTTATTTAGCCCTATTATTATTTGTTTATTATTTTTAAATATTTATTTTTGGTTTATAATCCTAAGTAATTACATTTATTTTTCATACTTATGTTTACCCATCAAAGTAGCTTTTGAGTAAGAAGAGTCTTCCAGCCATATTATGGTAGAGTACATAGCTATCAGGGCCATAGTGCTAAGGTATTGCTGAAGAGCAAGGCAGCCGGCGATCAGCTTTGTTAGGGCTCTCCTCTTAGTTTGCTAATTTCTATAGTTACTCTAGTGTTGCTTGAATGATTCATGCTTATGGGAGAAAAGGAAAACACCTTTCTGCTTTCTGTTTTTGTCTCAACTTCTCCTGCAAGTAAAAACAATAAATGAAAAACAAACCAAAACAGCATACTTTGAGTTTCTCCAAAGGACTTTGCTAATGTTGGAATGGGGCAGACTTGAATCATAGAAGGGAAGCTTTTCTGTGAAGGTATGCCCCTTAATCATGTTATCAGTCACAAAGCAGCTGTGCGCAGTCCCTAGAGAGAGTGCACTCTGTAGTGAAATGTTCTTTATGGTGCGAAGTTTCCTATCATGGATTTTATAATATTTTAGAAGTCCTGAAAACTTGTGTCTTGGGCTGAGGAAATTAGCTCAGTGGAAATCAGCTCACGTGCTTGCTGCACAAATGTGAGAAAGAGAGTTTAGATCTCTTGCACCCAAGTTAAAGCTGGGCAAGCCATGTGGCCACTTCTAATCCCAGCACTTGGGAAGCTGACATAGGGAATCCAAAGGGCAAGCTGGCTGCCTCAGCTAGCCAGAATTGGAACGCTCCATGTTTGGCAAGAGGCTGCCTCAGTGAATAAAGTGGAGAGTGATCAAGGAAGACACTCAATGTCAACTTCATCACTCTATAGGAATCCATACATGCTCTCACACATTTGTAAACACAAACACACATGTGTGTGTGTCCATAGCACACACACAAAAGAACAAGGCAAATCAGATTATTTGAGAGACAAAGAAATAATCTCAGTTGGAATACTTTTTAAATTTTATTTACTAGGAATTAAATAAGGAACTGAAATATATGCATGGATTTTTTTAGGTTATTAATGCTCACATGGCTCTGCTGTCATATTTTTCTTTTTTTATTAATTGCACTTTATTTACTTTATATCCCCCCTGTATTTCCCTCCCTCCTCCCCTCCCAATCCCTCCCTCCTCCTCCTTCTCCATGCATACCCCTCCCCAAGTCCACTTGTAGGGGAGATCTTCCTTTCCTTCCTTCTGATCCTAGTCTGTTTGGTCTCATCAGGAGTGGCTGCATATTTATGGCTTAGAAGACATTCCCCATGCAGAGCTATGTCACCTGAACCTGTGCAGAGACGGTATTGGAGCAAGTGCTGAGTCATCTTTTTGCTTTGAGTTTCATTAATTTAGAATTCTTTACAGAGTGCCTGTGAGAATGTAGCTACATTCAAGTCAGCTTATCTACCTTTACCACCATAGTTGATTAAAGTTTTCTTTTAAAGCATAGCAGTACAGATATTGGACTCTGTAAATACTGCTCTAGCTCTGGGAAAGCATTTGAAAGCATTTGGAAACACATAATCTTTCTTCATTATCTTGTTGCTCTCCCTACTCACTGTTCGTCTTTTTAAGAACCACTGCCCTCCCCATCCCCCATGAAAAAGTAATTCCTCTGACATTTCAAACTAGGACAAAATAATGAATTTACACATATCACAATTTGATAACTAAGATAGATAACATTCTTTTATAAGAAGTGGAAGGGAAAGTATTTTCCTTCAGTGAATATGCCTGAAAAATCTACTTGGCTTCAGATAACATTGGATGTCAACAGAGATAGGCTATTAAAATATGAGGTTATGAGCCAATGCCTAGAGAACATTTTTTAAGTTGACAGTAGGAAGATAAATACCAAATAAACATCTTAGGTGTGTAGATATATTATCTTTGAAACCAAGAATATATGTGTTTATCTCTCAGTATCTCCAAGGGATTGGTTTCATGAGCTCTCTTAGACACTAAGTTTCTTATGTTCAATTACTATGTTAGCTTTTCACTGATGTGATGAGGTACATGACAAAGAACTGAAGGGAGAGAAAAATCCCACACTTTCATGGGACTTAGTCCATGGTTGCCTGCTTGGCTTTGTTGCCTTTGAGTCTCCATTTAGAGAAAGCATCATGGTGAAGTACCTGGAATGGAACTCATTGGTTACCTCATGGCAGCCAGGAAGCAGAGAGAGGAACAGAGAGGGATGGAGAGAGAAGGAGAGAGGGAAAGAGAGAGAGAGAGAGAGAAATACACAGAGACATAAAGAGACAGAGGTACACACAGAGAGACACAAAGAGAAAGAGACAGACCGTAGGGGAAGTCTCCACCTACCTCACATTACTGACGACCGCACATCCTCCCCCGAGTGCACACATACTACGGTTTCTACTACTTTCCAGTAGTTGTGTTTGCTTCCTGGTGCTCTGTGTGGAAAACGGTCAGTAGCTAAGGCAACAGAGAACAATAAAGTTTATTTTGAGTTTAAGTCTCCAGAAAACTATCTAGAAACAAGTTTCATGGGCTTAATAGATATGACAAGGAAGTTAGTCAAAACCAAATGCTTTTGGACTGATACTTCAAGTTTCAAGGTAGTAATTTAGCTGATTAGTGGACAACTCTAGCCCTCCTGGTTTTACTTAAGGTAGGATTAGGGAGCAAAGCAATCCCTTCTTATCTGTGATGCTGATGTTCCCAGATGCCAGTGAACATCTCAAACCATAGAAAAATACCAAACTACTTCTTGTTTATATGTAATATTTATAAATACACAATAAAGTTTAATTTCTAAAGTATGCATGAGAGATTAATGATAAAATGATCACATAGAATAATGTATAGTGTAATATTATATAGTATAATAAATGTTAATAGAAGTCATGAGTATTTTTATTTCTAGAATTTTCTGATTAATCTATTGGACTATGGTTGAGGAGACAACTGAAGATTAGAAGCACTTCTATAGTCAAGATGGTTGGCCCCCAGAGAGAGACCAAACCATGTCTTGATCTTGGCTTCCCCATTTACTGTTTGATCTTCTCAGAGAACTTCCTTGTCTTCATTTGCCTAGTTGCCTCGTGCTTGAAGTGAACATTACAGTAGCATTTAGGGCTAGAGAGATGGTGCAGAGGTTACGAGTGCATAATGCTCTCGCAGGGGACCCTAACTGGTTCTCAGTACCATACTGGTGTCTCACAAACCCCTGGAACTCCAGCTCCTAAGGAGCCAGTACCCTTCTCTGGCCTAACTCAGCACCTGTATCCACAAGTACACATAGCTGCACACACATACACAGATAAATAATTAAAGATAAAATTTAAAAAGAGCATTTACTAAGGACAGTTATAAGCCTACAAACAGAAATGGGAAATTTCCCTAAATGATAACTGTTGGTCATTTAGTGTCACTATTATAATCCATTTTGGGGACAGAGAGATGGCTCTGTAGTTAAGATCTTTTGCTATTCTTGTAGGGGCCCTAGCTCCTACGTGAGGCAGTTGGACATCTTATAACTGTCTATGATTCTATAACCAGAGAACCTAAAGAAATGCTTCTTCTGGCCTCTGTAGGCATACATGCTGACACATTCTCTTCTCCCTTCAAACACAAATAAAAATGAAATAGATTCCACTTTGATCAAGTAAATGTTCCCAGTCTTTCTTTTTGTACTGGTTATTGTAAAATTGTTGAAGTGTATCTCATGTATATACATATACATATATACATATATATATATATATATATGAGATGTATATATGCGTGTCTGTATATATGTTTGTATGTATATATATATATATATATATATTTCTCCTTGTTATCCAGAAAATAGTAGTAATTTCCTTAAAGCTACTAACTTCACCATGTTCCAATGACCTGATCAAGTTATCTCCTTGTCTGAAAAAGTAAGAGAGTGACTTGAAGGTGAAATACCCTGTTAGCAATCCCCCAGGTGAGGGGGAATTTACAATAATATTCTGATGATTCCTGGAACATCACCACGCCCCATTGAGTGCCTACATTACATCTCGGGGCACAATCATTATCTGTCATCTTGCTTATGGCTTCGGTGCTAGAGCAGTTCAATTTCATTTTGTAACTCTCATGCTTATGGAACTGTATCTCAAGTGTCATATGATAAAATATTACCCAGAAGTACATATTTATTCTTAAAGCATAGTGGTATATAATTGGTAAAGAAGCTGTCTTCCCATCTGGTCAAATCCCATTAAAGTAATGGTATGACTGATTTTGGGGGTTGGAGGGAGGGATGAGAACAATTTCCTAGAAAACTTTTGAGTGAATTCCTGTCAGAGTCTGTGCATGTGTGTACATATGCACACACACACACATGCACATTATATATTGAGAGAGTCCTTTCAGCGTTTTCAAACCTTCAACGGGGTCTCTGTTCATAAAATCCTAGTGTGGAGAGCTCATGAACGCACTCTCTGTGTAAGGAGAGGCACAAGCAGTAGTGTGTAGAGGTACAAATTAATTGTGTAGAAACATTTTTTCTTTTGTTAAATTAAAAAAAGACCGTGTTCACGGTTAGGTTAAACGGATTCTTAGGAGGAATCCCAAAGAAGCCATGTGTGAGTGAGGAGCAAGGTGTCACCATTCTAATAAGACAAGTGAGTTAAATAAGTAATATTTTGAGTCATTTTCTACTAAAATCAGAATTCCAACTATATGTATGTCTTACGGCCTTGACAAAATAGATTAGGAGGACAATTTAAGGAAGACAGGAAGGAGAGCTTGCTCTGGCTGCAAGCCTGAGAGTCTAGTTCATCATGATGAGGAAGGGATGGCTGCAGGCCTTTCCAGCAGCTTATCCTACTGAGCCTGCAACCAGGAAGCAGAGAGCAGTGAGTGCTGGTGCTCAGCCCCTATCCCCTGCCTTCCTGTTTAGTCCAGGACTCAAGCCCACAGAACACTGCCCTCCACATTCAGAGCAGGTTTCCCCACCTTCCTTTACCCAGTGTGGAAACTCCCTCATAGACATGCCAAGTTTGTCTCCAAGGAAATTTTCTATTCTGTCATATTAAATGCCACACCAACTGAAGGTTCCCCTTTTGCTTATGTGGAGGCATTTTGGAGAAACTCAGGCACACAGTGTAGTAGAAGTTTTGTTTTCTTTTAAAACTCAGCTGTGTTGTGTAAATATGTTTTTGTTTTAATCCCAAGTGTCAGATATGGGGCTGCCTTAGTTTATCCTTATCCACTGCTGATAACAGTGTGGCTTGGAGAGGGCCATGGTCTATGACAGCTGGAGTTAGTGGAATTCTGAGGAATCTGGGAGAGCCTAAATTCCAGAGCCCAGAGAGAGGAGGAGGAGGCTTCAAGGAGATGAATGGAGAAAGAAGAAAGCTGTGGGCTCTGCTGGACTGCCAATTGGTGGGATATCTTTTTGACGGAGATTGGTATTTTTCCAAAGAGCTCAGTGCCCCTAACCAGCTGGTATTAAGTCTAAAGAGGTCTCTATCCCCTGTTCCTTCTAACTTACTTTCTCACCTACCTAGGATTGGAGGGTTGAAAGAGAGGTAGAGGCTTAAGAAATCCCAAATAAAATAGAGTTTGAAAAGGGTGTAATACACACTGCAACCAAACTACCTTCATCACACAGTCTACTAAGTAGAGAACTACAGGGCAGTACAGTCTGCATTAGAATTCCAAGAACCCTGGGCGAATTAAAAGCTTCACCCAGTGACTCATGAGCTGGTGTGAAATTTTGAAAATGTTATATGTGTGAATTCTTTCCAAATTCAGATCCGACTAAAATGTGTATTCTGCCTGAATGAGAGGAAGCAGAATGCTCTTGGAACACTCTGGAAGAGCAGGTGCCAGGGTCCTCACTCTAAGGTGGGCTTTTAACTAGGAGACAACACTACAGCATGACTCTGAGAATATGTGCAGTGAGCTTGTGAATCACAGAGAGGGAGGGCAGGGTGCTGGGGATATATGGAGCCTCAGAGATGAGCCGATCTTGGGTACTCTTCGGAGTATCTCAGGACAATCACTAGCAGGGAACTGCTGACTCACAGTGACTTCAACACTATTGGCTTCTCAACCTTCGCAGGTCGTCGCAGGTCGATGGAGTCACCCAACAACATTTACTTTGGGGCAACATATCCTAACTATCCTAACACAGGGAGGTGTTTATCATAAAATTAGCATAAAAACATGACTCCAATTGATCTTTAATGCCTAATCATGAAACACATACTTCTAAAAGTATGTGTGTGTGTCTGTGTAAGCCAGACTTTGATGTAAGTATCATATTTCAATCATTCTGCACCTTAAATTTTGAGGCAGGGTTTCTCACTAAACCTCAACTAGCAAAATTCCCTGGCCAGCTAACTCCTGGTCCCTCCTGTCTCTGTACCTCCAGCATAGGAATTACATGTGCCACCACAGCTGGCATTTTTATGAGCTATACATCAAAGTTTGTTGGGATCGATAGGTATACAACTGAAGACAATCACCATCTCACCCAATTCACAAGTAATCGATCATTCAGCTAAAGAAAGAGGTAAATCCTCTTGAGCCCCGAGCCCTTCCCTAAACCACTATTAACAATTGATAGCTCCAGTCATGTGCAGACCCAGTACAGATAACTACAGCTGCTTTGTTTGTGATTTCATGTCTGTGTTGGCAGTGTCATGCCTAAATGACAACGTTTCACAGACTTACTCCCTGTCTTCTAGCTCTTACCTTCCTTCTCCATAATTCCTGAATTTTAGGGAGTCATATAAATATTCTGTTTAGAGCTATGCACTCATCTGTCATTTTTGTCAACATGTTGAGCAGCCATGTGTCTCAGCTGGTTGTGGGACAGCAAAGGTATGAGCTTTAGAGTAGAATGAAGGCACGTGAATCTTCAGCTAGAAAGATCAATTCTATTCGGGGCCACCTCAGTGTGCTGTAAGTGGTTGTAAAACTATCTGAGATCCATTCAAATAGACAGCTTTTTTTTTCTTTTGTGTTAAGCATAATATTGTTTCATGAAATATAAGATACTAGAACAACATTTTTTATGATTGTTCATCAGTTTCTGTTTTTATAAAGCTTCAGGGGACCATAGACTATGACAGGCATGCTTTCAAATGCCCAAGGGGGAGTTGGTGGCTGTTAAGAGTTTGCCTTGGTGTTGGAGAGATGTGATTTAACCAAGTGTATTTATTAAAACACACTTCCTATTGTGTTTTGCCATTTGATATGAAAGCAAACCTACTCCCTCTCCACTACGACAGTGAGCCGCTACTGTTTTTCCATAACTTTGGACTAACATAGGGCTTTGTTCTTGTTGTGAATGGATGTTTCCTCCAGGTTTTCATTTAAAGTCTAAAGTTTATACTGTTATTAGAAATCACCCTTGTTGGCTTCATCTGTGAACTTGAAACAGTACAGAGTCACCTGAGGGACTCCAATTAGGGGACTGCCTGAGGCAAGTCTGCTGGGAATGTCACCATTGTTAACTACTCTAGGACTGCCTCCCCACTGTGGGCAGCCCATTCCTCAGGAAGGCAGTCCGGGGCTGTATATAGCCAGCGAGGCATAAGCCAGAGAAAGCGCCAGCAATTAGTGTTCTTCTGTGGGTCCTCTTTCCAACTCCTTCTTGAGTTCTGCCCTGATGGCTCTCAGTGATGAGCTATGTGTAACCTGTAAGATGAAATTTTAACCCTTTCTTCTCCAAGTTGGTTTCGATCTGTGTGATTTATTGCAGGGACAGAATGAAACCAGGACATAAGCAGAACTTGCTATTTTTTCCTTTCCTGCTTACTATTTCTACCCCATCTTGCCTGTTGCTATGAGACCAATTCTGTTTATATACTTCCTTGTTTTTTCCAGAGATTTCTTGTTGAAGAATCTAACCAATCTCTCTGTTGCTCTTGTGAGAGATCTGCATTGCTCTGCCTGGATGTCAAGATACTCATCTTCTGTATTGTACTTCATTACAAAAAATGTTTCATTTCCAGGTCTGATTCCAGGGAAAATGGACTACTCCTGTCTCACTAGGTATGATGATGTCGTCATGTTGAAGTCATCAAAGGTTGAAGGAAAGGGTTATTTTCCCACTGATTCAAAGAATAAAAGGGCAGGAAAAGCAAGAACTCATCTTTCAGTCAAATTTTATGAAACAGAAGCATACACACACACACACACAGAGGCATGCATTTACACATATATGCACATGCACACACACAAATGCACACTCATGCATAGGCACACATGCACAGGCATGCCCACGCTCACATACACACATGCACACATCCCCCACACACTCACATACACTGAGCGCACACACACACACACACACACACACACACACACCACATAAACACAGTAAAGAACACAAACATGACACACACACACACACACAAGCACACAAAGAGGCAGACTTCTTCAATTGGTTGTAAGGAGATTTGGACTGAGACTCTATTTGTCTAAATCTTAAGACCTAGTTAGCCAAAACTGGGATGTGGGTGTTCTGCTAATGACTGTCAAGGGTCATGAGCTCTCACCTTTGTATCTTTTTGCCCTCTTACAGCTAGGCTAGACTAGCACACCTCCAAGTTCTTCTGTATGTCTCCCTTAACAAATCATCTCCTTCCTTGTAACTGTTCACATGCCTCTATATAATTCATTACGAAGAAGCAAAGATCTGGAAACCCTGAAACAGCCTGCTAGACTGAGATCTGTCTTTATAACATTTTTGTTTGGCCTGGGACTCCCACTCATAGGATAGCAAGACCCACAGCCATCACCTGCACCAGGTCCTATTTCACAATGCACGCAGTGGTACCTCAGTGAGGTCCTCAGTGTCAGCCAAATGGACAAGAAAGATTAACCACCGCCACTTGAAACCTCAATATTTTACTGTAATTTTTACTGGTGTTCCTTTCTTTTGGCCAATATACTGATCATGACGACTGGAGGGAATGTCTGATTTCCATATTGGATTCTTTCTCAAAGGGAAGCTCTCGGGTATAGAAGCTGAGCATCAGCCAGACCTGATTTGAAACTTGAGCTGTGCACTGGCCAGCTCAGCAGTCTTGGCAAGGCTCTGAGTTCCTCTGAACTATTTCTTAAAGACTGAAATAGGGAAGAGAACACCTGCTCTGCAGGTTGATTGTGAGAATTAAGTAATGCATATGAATGGATGAATAACTTATATACTTTCTTCCACATGGTAGTTGCTCCCTTCTTATAGAGAAGCAAAGTAATTGATAACTCACCTGAGTAGCCATCTCTTCAGACCCGATTTTTAAAAATTATTTATTTATTTGTGTGTGTTCAAGTGTGTGTGTATGGAGTGTCAGAGCACATGGAGGTCAAAAGATGATACTAATATTTGGAGATAATTTCTTCCTGCCCCTCCCCCCCTGGCTCTTTCCTTTTCTTCATCCATCCTTTCTTTGCCTTTCAAAGATGTTTATGTATTTACGCAATATAAGATTTCCTGTATTTTTAATTATGCATAGTGTGCATCTGTGCACCTGTGTGCAATACCCATGAAGGCTGGTAGAGAATGTCAGGTTCTTCAGAGGTGCCGTTACAAGTGAAGCCAATGAACGTGGGTTCTGGAGCCTGAGCTTCAGTCATCCTGAAGGATATATGCACTATTAACTGTGAGCCATTTCTCCATCCTAAATTTATGTGTATGTATATGTGTGTGTGTGTGTGTGTGTGTGTGTGTGGTGAAGGACTTTCATATGCTATGATGCGCATGTTAGGGTCAAATGACAACCATCTGGCTTCCCAGAATGTTATCAGTTTTGGCAACAGGCACCTTGGTCCACCGAGCAAACTCAGCAGCACTCTCCCTTCTTTCTTGTTAAACAGCTGGGTTTTTGTTTTGTTTTATTTTATTTTGTTTTGTAGATATAATTTCAAAATAGTGGAATTCACCCATTTTAGTATGTTTCACAAATTTAATGGTTCTGGTAATTATATCCAATCAGGTAAGCAACAGCACAATACATATTTGAAATAATTCCATTACCCTAAAATGCTTTTGAAATGTGCATTTGCTGTCCCCACCAAAGTCTCCCCCAACACTGTTCAGTTTGTTCTTATTACTGTAGTTTTGCTGTTTCAAGAATTCTGACGTGATTGCAACTACACAATGTGCAAGCTTTCACATTTGATTTCTTTCATTGAACGTAAATGTCCTCGAGATTCGTGTATGTCATGTTTTACTCCTTTAAGTTGCTGGGCTAGGGGTTCATAGCGTGACTATATCATAAGATGCTTATCATTCAGCAGTTGACAGGCGCCACTATTGTTCCAGCTTGTTGGCTTTGTGAATGCTTCTGCTCTAAGTGTTCCGTTGCGGGGCTTCATATGACATGAGAGGGAGGCTACATCACAATGGAAAACATAGCATGATGGCTTTGGTCCTCTTTGCCTTCAGGGATAATGATTGGATAATAAGTTCTTCCCTGTCTGACTCATCTGCACCTTCCCAGTGATGCTGTTACCCACTCTACACCATCCTTATCCCAGCTATAGCTTGGTGGACTCAGATCAGCCCTCTAGAAAACTGGGTCATAGAAAATTCCTCTACCAACTCCATGAAGTAAAACAATAGGTAGCAAATTTAATTGATTATCAGTGCTTGAAGTAGAGGCAAGGTGAAGACTAGGATAAGTTTTGAGTTAAATACCAAAACAGCAGAGAACTTGACTGAGCTCTAAGTTGAAATTTGAAATCATCATAAATGTTAATGTGCAAGTGTTTAAAACAAAAATCAAAAACAAAAAACAACACAAGAAAATGAGTGATGCAACTGAAAAATGAGCTAGGATGAAGGGAGGGAACTGTGAAGGAGAAAGAATGGGGAGGGGACTAGGAGAGCAGGAGAGGAGAGAGGGCCCGGTAAGAGTGAAATCCACGGTGGGGGGCATTTCTGGGAAGTGCTAGAGACCTGTGATAAGGGAGGCCCAGGAAATCTATGAGGTGACCCTAGCTGAGACTCCTTAGCAGCTAGGAATATAGCCACCGGTCACCAGGCAGGACCTCCAGTGGAGGGATAAGAAAACCAGCCCATTTACAAAACCTTTGACCCAAAATTTGTCCTACCTACAAAATGTGCAGGGACAAAGATGGAGCAAAGATTTAGAGAATGGCCAAACAATGATTGGTCCTACATGAGACCCATCCCATGGAAAGAGAACAAATCCCTGACACTACTAATATTAATCTGCTATGCTTGTAGACAAGAGCCTAGCATAACTCCTCTGAGAGGCTTCACCCAGCAGCTGATGGAAACAAATGCAGAGACACACAGCCAAACAGACAGAACTCAGTAAGTCCTATGAAAGATCATGAGGAATGATTGAGGGAGCCAGAGGCC
Source organism: Psammomys obesus (assembly GCF_907164565.1). Taxonomy (NCBI): domain Eukaryota; kingdom Metazoa; phylum Chordata; class Mammalia; order Rodentia; family Muridae; genus Psammomys; species Psammomys obesus. Next base: position 63,575,038 of record NW_026585504.1, on the reverse strand, counting down.
TAAAGAATTCCATAAGAAGATCTACAGTCAAGCAACTGGGGCCCATTGGAGCTCACAGAGACTGAACCACCAACCAAAGAGCATGCATATACTGGTTCTAGAACCCCTGCATGTATGTAGCAGATGTGCAGCTTGGTCTTCATGTGGCTCATCCAACAACTGGCGTGGGGTCCCCTCTGTCTCTGATGCCTGCCTTTGGATCCTATTCCCCTAACTGGCCTCAGTGGGAAAGGATGTGCCTAGTCTCGCTTTGACTTAATGGGCCATGGTGGGTTGACATCCATGGGGTACCTCCCCCTTCTCTGAGGAGGAGGGGGGAATTGAGGTGAACGGTGTGCAGGATGGACTGGGAGGAGACGTGGAAGGCTGTGATCAGGCAAATAAATAAATAAATAAATGGGGGAAAGAAAACTAAGCAAGGGATCTGAACATTTTGCAAACAGAAAATAAAAAATAGATAAAAACACATGCAACAGTTCAACAGGCACTGAATAACAAATGAAAAAACAATGATACATTATTTCAGGCCTGAATGGTCTTTATCAAAAAGATGAAAGACCAACTGTTGAAGAAGGTGAAGGGAAAGAAAGCTATTACACACCAGGAGTAGAAGCCCTAGGGAAAATGGCCCAGTGGCACTTCAGAAAACTAAACAGCACTAATGAGCTGGTGAGATGGTTCTGTTGAGAAAGCGTTTGTAGCATAATCATGAAGATTCAGTTTTATCCCCAAAATCCATGTAAAAAGCCACATGTAGTAATGTACATAGCAGTACTGGACAGGTAGAGGCTGTCCCAGAAGGATCCCTGGGGCTCTCTGGTCAGCCAGCCAACGGTAGGTATAGAAACCCAGGATAGTGAGAGACCTTGCCTCAAAAAGGAAGTGGTTGATGTTGCCTGAGGAATGATAGCGGAAGTTGTCCTTTGTACTCCTTATGCTTATGCACAGAGGTACGTACTTCTACTCATGTGAACACACACAGTACACATGCACACTAAATACGTTGTTAAATAAGATAAAATAAAAATAAAACTATCATATGACTTGCAACTGGCTATCCCACCAGTTGCTATACATGAAAAGGAAATACAATCAGTGTGTCAAAGGGATATGTGAGTCTTCCAATTCCTGCAGCATCGGTCACAATAGCAGAGAAACATGAGGAACGCGTGTCTACTCATGCACAAAGAATAAAGATCAGGTGGAGTGCTGCACACTTACCCAGGAGGGACGCTGCTGCTTGCAATGATATGATAAATCTGAAGGACGTTATACCAACTACAGAAGACCAGATACAGAAAGACAAACACCTCATGAGTTTAGACGTAAGAAGAAATTAAGAAAGCTTACTGTGGGATGATGGGGATGTGGTTCTGTGAACAAAGGGATTTCTGCGCTGTCGTCAGGACCTGAGTTCTCCAGAACTTTTTAAGCCAGGCACTTTGCTCTCATCTGTAACCGCAGAGCTCATACACTAGGATGGAAGGAAGAGACAGGAGATTCTAGAAGTTCTCAGGCCATGTAGCCTGGCATACACAGGGGTTATCAACAAGAGCAAAATGGAGGAAAAATACCTATGCCTGAGGTTGTCCTTGACCTCCATCTACACCATAGCACGCTTTACTTGCACTTGTGCTAGCACACCAAACACATACACATCACACACACGAGTATGCATTCGCCCACACTCACTAATACACAAGTTGTACTTGAGAAGTAAACAGTAGAGCACTGGCTGTGAGAGGCTGGGCAGGTGGTGGGAAGACGCGTCAGGAGCTGTTAAATCAAAGAATATAAAGTTTCAGAAAGATGAGAGGAAAATGTTTTTAGATCTATTGCACAGTGGGGTAGATACAGTCAATAATAATGTATTATATATTTCAAGATGAAATATATAATAATATAAGAAAGCGAAATTCAAAACCTCACCACTAAAACATAACAGCACAGAAGAAGGGCAGGCAGCTGTTTTCATTAACCATTTCATCTGTTAGACACACCAGAGCATCGCAGAGTTCCCTGGATGTATGTACTTCATATATCCGCCTAAGGGAAGTCTTGTCCACAAATTCCATCTCTCCAGTGAATCTAAATTGTTTGCTATCTTAAGAGGAGCTGTGATGAATATTTTGGGACATCTGAGAAAGGCACCTTGTAGATGCTAAGGCTGATGGCTCCTGGAAGGTTCCCTGAAGATCACGAGTGCATGTGAACACCTTAAGACTATTTGTCGGGCCTGACTTAGTGGGTTTAACTGTTCCTCTCTTTCAGACTGTGTGTTCTTTAGGAAAGAGACACAGGACTTTCAAACAGTCTAAATTCTACTTTCAGTTTTCTGATAAGCCTCCACACTGGTTTCCATGTTGATTATTCTGGTTGCCCCTCCTCCCAGAAGTGGAAGCCCCACACGCTCACCAGCATTAGCTGTCTTTGCTTTCTTGATGACAGCCCTACTGACTGAGGTGTGACGGAACATCAAAGGAGTTTTAATGTGCATTTCAATCGTGACTAAGGAAGTTGGACTTTTCAACATGTTTACTGATCATTCTTATTTCTTTGCAACTAGCTGCTCAATTAATTGGGCCCATTTATTGATTGACACCTGTGTGTGTGTGGGGGGGTGATTTCTATTGTTTACTTTCTGCAGTTCTTCATATATTCTAGGTGTTAATCCCTGGTCTGAAGTATAAAACACCAAATAATCTGTTACTTTGTGACCTAATATTAAACATGTCTGGATCCTGTGTTCCTGGTTTTCTCTTGTACATGAGTAGGGGTGGGAAAGTCTTGACACAATGAAATGAAACAAACATGAAAAAAAAAAAACAGAAAAAAAAGGTATAGGCTGAGATAGGGAACAAAATAATTTAGAGATCAGGCAGCAGTGAGCAGAGTCTCACCATCCTGTTGGTCTGTTTGGGTTCAGAAGCTTCTCTAGAATGGATACAGCACCTACTTTAATCATGCATTTCTTTCTTTTCTTTTCTTTTCCTTGTTGTTTTTAGAAACAGCTTACTCTGCATAGCCTTGGCTGTCCTGGACTCATTCTGTAGACCAGGCTGGCCTTGGACTGACAGTGATCCACCTTCCTCTGCCTCCCTGAGTTCTGGGATTACAGGCTTGTACCACTGGGTCAAAGTTTTTTGAAGTTAAAATACAGTTATGTCACCCTTCTGTTTTTCTTTCCTCCCTCTAATCCTGATATCTCTCAAGTTCATGGCCTCTTTTTTTTTTAGACATTAATATATATATATATATATATAGATTTGGGAATATATATATGTACATACATACACATATATGATTGTGTGTGTATATATTTATACAATTTTTTAAGTGTATAAGTAATGTTAACAGTATGTATGTAATTTCAGGGCTGCTTACTTGGAATTAGACAGCTAGTTGGGGACTCTACTCTGGGAAGACTATTTTCTCCTACTCTCTGCGTTACTCAGTTGCCTGTAGTTGGGGTCCCTTGAGATCTCACCTTTCCATGTTAATGTACCTGTTGGTACTGTCCTTGTTCAGCTCTTGCTTAGGTAGCCATCCTATTGTTGTTCATGTGTGTAGCTTCCCTGACATTTCTAGGAAATGCAGTCTTGAAGCAGATATCCTGGTCCTCTAGTTGTTAGAATATTTTTTCACCCCAGTATTAATAGATCTATTATAGTTTGGCCTTACATTTAATTTAACATCAACTTTTAGTTTTACCTTTTCTGATGATGCAAAGAAAAAAAATGTTTATTATGGCAGTTTCCAAGCAAACTTTATTTTTGTTGTTTCTTTGTTGTCCATCTTCTTTGCCCCCAGTAGCCTGCTTTCCACTTCATGTCTGCTGTAACTTTTGCATCGCCTCAACTTTCTCAATACCTCATGTTCACCTCTTTTGATTTTCTAACTAGTGCCAAGTCTATCCCATCCGTAAATCCTCTTATTTATACACATACAGACACTTAAAGTAGGAATTTGCTCATGAGAGAGAACTTGCATTTTTTTTTTTTTTCTGAATTTGGGCCACCTCTTAATTCTTTCTAATCCAGTCATTTTCCTGCAAATTTCATTTGTCTTTACAGATGAGCAAACTTCCATTGTGTATATAAAACACATTTTTTCACTATTCACTTACCTAGTGATGACATTAGGCTGGCTCCAATCCATTGATATTGGGAATAGAGCACGAATAAACATGGTCATGTACGAATCTCTGTGTAGGGTACAGAGATTCCTTTGAGCATTTGCTCAGGAGCAGTATAGCTGGATCATATAACAAATTCATTTTGAGGAGAAGCCATACTGATTTCCATCACAGAGGCATGAATTTACACTTCCACCAGAGGTGGGAAGAGTTTCTCTTCCCGACAGACTTGAAAGCATCCATTCTGTTTGTTTGCTTGCTCATAGGATTGCAGCCATGCACACCTACACATGGAAACAGCCATCACCACTTGCTTCCTGGACCTTCTCTTCTTCTCGTTTTCTAGTGCTTGTCTCTTCATCTCCGAATGAGGAGTGCTCAAACTCATGGCAAATGGCTAACAGAAACAAAATCCTATGGCTGCTGACTCCTGGTGGGCTCCCACATCGCCACCTCGTAGTTTTTGTTGCTTCCCTCGTTAGCGTTCCAGCCTTGCAGCTCTAGGACGTTCTCTGGCCTGGGTATGAGGTTCACATTTCATGGTGCACGTGACAGTCATCACTCACTCGCAACCAGACTTAGCTCAAACTACTCAAGAGATATTTTCGTAATTATCAACCTGAATTTCAGAGTACTTGTTTAAATGCCGGTATCCAAGAAGTTAAATACCTCTACTAAAGCACTGGACACACAGTAGAAGACAGTACTATAAGATTCAGGGGTATAGGCATCTCATAACATTCTCAGGCTCCATGGATGACCTCTTGCATAGAAGTGAGAGTGGGGCCAGATATCCTCATATCTTTTTATAATTTTAATGTTATATATGTGTGCCTGCATGTGTGTATGTATACCATGTGCACGGTGCTTACTGGGGACAGACCAGGGCATTGGATCCCCAGGTCTGAAATTGCAGTAGATATGAGACACCCCACTTTAGTTCTAGGTATGGAATCTATGTTATCCAAAGAATAATGAATGCTTTAACCACGGAGCCATCTCTCCAGACCTGTGACATCCTTATCTTACACCAAAGCCAAATAAAGCCATACCTGTGAGATGTAAATAAATACATACAGAGACATATGAGTCTACTACATGCTTCTTTGTACAGCAAAGCATAGTTGATTGTTCTCTATTTTTAGCTTTCAACATTCCTCTGTGCAAAGAGAGTTCACAAAATCAATGTTACTCTAAGAAGGCATTAGCAGGAACTTCAGCTTTGATGAAGGAATACTTACAGAACATAGGAAGACATTTCCTGATTGTACCCTAAAATGCTGTGCTGGGGACAAGCAGAATTGCCAGCATAAGCATTTGACATTTGCCCACAGATTCTTGTGCCCAAACGAGCAATTTAAAAACAATCAGAAAGAAGCAACTGGATATTTTGGAATACAATCTTCTGAAAATAGAACAGGCAAGAAAGTGAGGGTATGCAGGTGTGAATGGATGATGCCAGGGAACTAAGGATGTCGAGCCTGCTCCCAGAGTCTGCCCGGTGTAATTGACTCCCTTATCAGTATAAAAGCTATAATGAACAACTGTAAATAGAGACCAGCAAAATTAACCCCTATGAGCTGTGTGCACATGCCCACACATGCCTGCAAATGTGTGCATTGATATATGTGGGTACATGACTGTGTAGACTTGTGTCTGTGTGCATACGTGAATGTGGAAGTTAGAAGATGTCTTTCCCCTGGTGCTATCCATCTTTTCTCTTTCTTTCTTAAACTTACTCACTGGCCTGGAAATCACCAAGTCCACTAGGCTGGCTACTAAGCTCCCAGGATCTACTGGTTTCAGCATCCCAATGCTGAGAATACAAGACTGTCACTACACCCAGCTTTTTCACGTGAACCCAGGGAATTAAACAAGGTCATCCTGTCTGCTTTGCACTTATGAAATGATTTATAGCCCCAGCTCTTCCATCAACTTTTAATGTATACTAGCTCCACACCTCACAGTGATCCAAACCAAACAGTGTAGCCCCAGGCATGCCTTCACCACAGTCCATAATGCTTCCTGGAGGCACACAGCATCTATCAGCTTCATATTACTTTCTCTGTGTTGTTTCCACATGATAAGTTTTCCATACATTTTCTTCCTTGCTAGAGGATGTTCTATTCCAGCCTCTAACTTAAAAGTGGTGATCAAATGAATGATCCATGAAGATCTTCTCTGAGGATGAACTCATTATCACTCTAAAGAGGACTCTACTTCCACATATATGTGTAATGGGTGGTTCTTATTTGGGATAAAAGCATAGACAAGCAGCATCATAAGGGTACTCTTATTTTTGTAAGAGTCAACCGAGGGTAGCTATATTAAACAGACTTCTCTAGAGGAACAGAACTGATAGAATGAAGATATATTACAAAGGGAATTTGGTAGATTACTCTGGCCTTCCAACAATGGTTATCTGCATGCCAGAGAGACTGAAAACATCCACGATGCTGGGAGTCTCAGCAATCCCAGTGTAATAAAGAAGACCTGAGGGATTCATAGAGAGCCATTCCTTCATCTTCAGCCCATGTTAGAAGGTCAGTAGTACAGCTGGGTTCTGAAGTCAAGGAAGGATGGTGGCAGCAGAAACAGCAATGTAGTTGAAGCACTCAGGCAGAGGTAGGTGAAAGCAGCGTCTTTGTCCCTTTACAGCTTGTTACTCCCTCTCTGGGGTAGGGTGTTCTGCTTTGAGTTAATCCTTTTAGCAGTTACAGTAAAACTTGGAAGAGGCATGTCTGTTAGTTGATCCTAGATCCAGTGTCAGAATTCTTGGTGGCCTGTTCTTTGTTGTTGGTTTGTGTGTGTGTGTGTGTTTTGTTTTGTTTGTTTGTGTGTGTGTGTGTGTGTGTGTGTGTGTGTGTGTGTGTTTTTTCTGCCCTTCCTGGTCCAACCAATTTCCTTTTGCTTTCATTCTTTGAGTTCTCAGTGCTTGTTCCCTCCCCTTCCCTCACCTCCCCTTCCTTCCCCTCCCCTTCCTTCCCTCTTCCACAAGAGAAAGGGGGATGTTCTTCCACAGTTTCTAAAGTTGTTGGTTTTTTTATAGTGAAATTGATATTTTCTATCTTCATGTGAAAGCATTTTTTTTCTCCCATGTGGGCTTCTACTTTACCTCGTCCTTTTATATATGTTCTCTCAAACAATCCTTTGCTAGACCAAATATATTTTAATATCAAGCTTTAGAAAAGATGAACAAAAAAAATAGACCAAAGAAAAGCTTTGGGATTGCTATAAAAAGAATTTAATTAGATGACTAGCTATAGGCTCTTCTCAAATCTGTATTTTGGGAAAGGGAGGCATGATTTTGTCCTTTGAGTTACATAAGGTGTATTTTTATATTAAGAACATCTTGTATCTACAGGTGAATTAACATACACATTGAAATAGATAACTTTAGAGCTCTAAAAGACCTTGAGGATAAGGATAAGAGGACATGAAATGATGGCTCAGTGGTTTAGTGTGCTTCCTGCTGTTTCAGAGGACCCAAGCCTAGTGCCCATTACTTACTACTTACCAGTTGCAACCCAGCTCCAGAGTAACTGGTGCTCGCTATGGCCTCCATGGATCTTCAATGTTGTGAGTGAGGCATGGTGATGTAGGCTTAAGATTTTCATACACAGTTGGTATTGCAGTGGAAAAGAAGTCTTGGGTACTTCAGGCTACCTACTGAAGACTTGACTCATAAGTAAAGACGTCAGCTGAATGCATGCTAAAGCCGTTTTTATACAAACAGTTTCTCATTTAGGTGTGGGGATAAAGATGGAGCAGAGTTGGAGGGAATGGCCAACCAATGACCGGCCCGACATGAGACGTAACCCATGGGAGAGAGCCAACCGCTGACGCTAGTAATGATACCCTGCTCTGCTTGCAGACAGGAGCCTCGCATGGCTGTCTTCTGAGAGGCTTCCTCCAGCAGCTGAAGGAAACAGACACAGAGACGCACAGCCAAACAACACCATAAACACAGGGAGTCTTGTGGAAGAGTGGAAGGAAGGACTGAGGGAGCCAGAGGAATCAATGACACCACAGAATCAACTAACCTGGGCCCGTGGGGGTTCACAGAGACTGAACCACCAACCAAAGAGCATGCATGGGCCGGACCTAGACCCCGTACCCCCATCAGATGTGCAGCTTGTTCTTCATGATGGTACCCTAACAATGGGAGTAGGGGCTGTCTCTGTCTCTGTTGCCTGCCTTTGGATCCCTTTCCCCTAGCTAGGCTGCCTTGTCTGGCCTCAGTAGAAGAGGATGCACTTTGTCCTGCTGGGACTTGATGTGCCAGGGTAGGTTGGTACCCATGGGGAGTCTCCCCTTCTCCTCAGAGAAGGAGAGAGGGAAATGGGTGAAGGAGGGCATGAGAGTGGGACTGGGAGAGCAAGTCTGGATCTGTGATCAGGCTGTAAAGTGATTAAATATATAAGTAAATGGAGAAAAAAAATCAGCTTTGACAAGTCATTGATAAACAATGTACACTTTAAAAAAATTCAGAGAAAATGGGCTGTACCTATAAGATCATTTAAGGCCACTGAGGTGGCTCAGGCAGTAAAGGCATTGCTGCAAAGAAGGACAACTCAAAGTGTATTCCTGGAATCCTCATCATAGACAGAGAGAACCAACTCCTGAGCATTATCCTTTGACCCCCACATGAAATACACACTCATATAATAACTAGTGTGATTTTTAAAAATTCTTTTAAATATTAAACCCTGTTTAGTTATCATTTGGAAGCAGGCTAATGTTGAAAGACAAAGTTCAGATTGATACATGATATTCTTGACAGCTGGTGCAGCTTAATTTCTTCTGTGTGTGTGTGTGTGTGTGTGTGTGTGTGTGTGTGTGTAACAGGTATGTGTGTATATGTGTTTGCATGTAATAGATACGCATGTATATGTGTACCTGTTCATGTGAGTGTGCATTTGTGTTTGCAATGGAGACCAGAGGCTGACCTAGGTGTCATGTCTTAGGATCTTACCCCCTTTGTTTTGTGGGTCTCTCTTTGGCCTAGGACTGAGCATTTGAGCTAGGCTGGGTGACTAGAGCGCCCCAGAGTCCCCACATCACTGCCATTCTGTTACCAGGACAAGTGCAGGCCACTATGCACAGCTTCTTACCCCGGCTCTGGGAACCAAACTCGGGCTCCTGCTTGTGTGACAAGCACTTCACCAGCTTGAACCACCTCCCCAGTCTCTCCGTTTTCTCCTCTCACCTCAGCCTTAATCCACGGTTCTGCCTGGCCTTCCCCACTCTTTCTGCTATTGTTATACTCTGTTTCTGGTTGGCCATTGGGGGTATTTAGAAGTTTCTCCTTCATGCTTATGCTTTGATGGATTGATACACAGATTCAAGCCATTCTTTTCTGCATTCAGGGATCACTTGACTTCTCCGTAATACTAAGTCACCATGAAAGATCTTCTTCAAGCAAATATGAAACCAATGATTTGTTATGACATAGACTAGCATGCCCAGCACCTCTAACCCCTGACTCTGTAGATCTAAAGTGAATACCACAGGTTGATATTTTGGCCATCTTCCCAGGCGCAGCTAGTGTTTCTGGTCCATTCATAACGCTTTGAGGACAAGTATTCTAAAAAAAAAAGTCACTAGAATTGACACTAGTTAGCAGGGGTAACTAGTATCAATTTTTTGCCATCAATTAAAAACTTAAAGACGGGAACAGGATCAGGATGAAGTTTGTTGGCAAACACTTCAGACTTCTTGGATACAGACGGGGCCCCAGAGCTGGAAAACCAATGGCTGCAAGGAAGCTTGGGTTCTCTTTGGATGTAGGGTGATGTTCCACCTAATGATGCCCCTCCCTTTTTTCTTTTCAGTTGAACTGAAGGGGTCCATGCACCCTTCTATAGTGGGGATTGGGTCTATGAATCTGTCATTTTTGATTGGCTGAGGCAAAAGTGGATACTCTAACCTCCTTTGCTTTTGTGGTATATCGTACATACACACAAGGAGATTAAAATATTGCTGCCTATTGTTGGGGACACAACGCCATAAAGAAACACAAAGCGGGGATTTTAGGTTAGCCCTTCTCCATTCCTAAGAACCTGTCACCTCAGAATAATGGCCCTCTCTAACTGACACTGGAGTTAGGAGGAAGTTGCAAGGGATCTGTATTCCAGCTTGTGGATAATTGTGGTAGAGTTGGGAGGCACAAATTCACCCACCACACCTTACATCAGAGAATCAGCTGCACCACGGCACTTGTTTTTCCACTGTAGAGTTCTTCCTTTCGTGTGGCTCTGTTCCCTCCACGTGCTGATGAACCTGCCATTTTCCATTACAGCTAATTCTAAGGCCTTTGTAACTCCAGGGCAGATGAGCAGGGCTAATCATTGGGTTTTCTGTACTTATGTTCTTCACTTTGGACAGTAACCATCCATGCACTTCAAGGAGAAGGGGAGATTATGTATACAAGAATAAAATGTCTTCTGTCAGACTGCAGGAGTATTTCAGTTCCTATGGAAACAAGATTGTATTAGTAACTTGATTTCGGTTGATGTAATATTGAGCAGAAAAAAAATGCCTCTTTCATTATTCAAATGTTTTTCTTTTACCTTAGGAAATTATAAGAATGCAGCACCAATGTGGCTTCTAAACAGTTTAAGCTTTTTTTTTTTTTAAGCTCAGAAAAGTGCTCCATTTGCAAACACCAAGTACAATGGAGCTTTTTTGAGATAAAAAATTGCTGGGTTCCTTTAAAGTTTTGTTTCATCCATACTTGGCAATTGAAGATGCTCAACCTTTCGCTAGTATCTGCTGTGGCAGTAATTTGAATCTTCAGGACTGCTCTGACATGGTGGAGCCAAAGGAAGGAAAATGTCTTTCCCACTTCTGTTATTTTCACCCTAACTTTGTGGATGATGGCCAGTGCAATCACTTTCTGTCAGATTCCCTAAGTATGTGCTTTCTCTAACTCAAGGCCTTCTGAAACCTTGACACTGACTCAGTGAGGTCTTCATTACAGTGAGTGTCATGGAGTTTCCCTTGTAGCTTGGAACTATGGTTATAACTGAATTCTTAGGGTTTGAACAAGATAATGCTCCTAAAGGGGCCATCCCCCTCTTCCCTCTTCTCCTCACCACTCCCTGCTTTTGTTGTCCTTCCTCCTTCATCCTGCTATTCTTCTTTCTTCTCCTCCATCCTTTTTTTTCTTTCTCCTCTTTTTCATTTTTATCCCCTTCCTATAATTTCTCTTTCTTCTCATTCTCTCTTTTTTTTCCTCCTTTTTCTTCTCCCCTTCTTCCTCCTTGTTTTTTTTTTTTCTTATACTTCTACCTCCTCCTTTTTCTGCTCCTCCTTTCCCTCCTCCCAAGGCAGAAGGAGTAGTACTTCTGGTAAAAAATCAGAGTCTGTATTCATGATATAATTATAGGGGCTATAAGAAAGCCTGTGAGACACTCTACTCATATTTTTATCACTAATTTGCATATAATTTCTAAGGTCATTATGTGAGTATAAATTCTATATTAAAATGAAAACACATTAAGCTATTTTTAACCTGAAAATCATTTGATTGGCTGCCTCAGATAGATCACTGCAAGTTTATGGGCTGGCTCAAGTTTTACAAGAAAGGTTAGTGCTGCTCAGTTTGATAAGGTCAGTGCCATGCTATGAAGGGGTCATACAGCCATGATAACTGTTCTATGAACAGAGCCAAAATAGGACATATAGGACTTCTAAGGTTTAGATTCAGTAAACAAATAAAATTTTCATTGGCAGCTGCTGGCTTGTCATTTCCTGAATTCTTTCCATGTATACAACCTTCCTTAAAATATGTAAAAAAAATTATGCAATTTTTAATTTGTATTTCTAATTAAAAAAACTGTCAGGTATAATAAGAGCTATTGCTGGCTTTTGAATTAGTTGTGTAAAAGATTATTTCGGACTAGCAAATTTTTGTTTCTCTATGCTGCTTAGGATTCCCCCTCTATTTTCAAGTCCAGACATCCTAGTTTGGTTTTCTGTTGCTAGAATAAAGACAGTGACCAAAGGCTACTTGGAAAGGAGAAGGCTTCTTTTCAGCTTTCAGTTTAGAATCTATTATAGAGAAAAATCAGGGCGAGAGCTCAAGGCAGGAACCTGGAATAGGAAGTGGATCAGTGACCATGAAGACACTCTGCTTGGTGCTTGCTCTCTGGGACTTGCTCAGTCTGCTTCCCTATACCTTCCCGGGACCACCCACAGCAGGCTGGGCTGTCACATGTCAATCATTTAAAAAAATACCCTACAGATCTGCCACTGGTCAATCCAATAGAAGGCATTTTTTAAGCTTGAGGTTCCCCTTCCCCAGTTGATCCAGGCTTGTGTCCGCCTGACAAAGAAACCTAACCAAATCAATAGATTGCTCAAGACTGTGAGGACAGGAAGTCTAACTTAAAGTCTGACTTTCTTTCATAAAACATTATTATTATTACTATTATTGAGACAAAGTCCCATGTATTCCTTCCTAGCTTGAGCTTCAATCTTGCTTTATAGCCAGCCTTATCTAGATCTTCTGATCTATCTTTAACTGAGGCTATAGGTTCTGGGATTATAGGTCAACTACCATGCCTAGTTTACACAGTGAGGTGGATCAAACCCAGGGCTGTGTGCTAAGCAAGTATTCTACCCACAGAGATACCTCTTCAAGATTGATCTGATGACATTTTAGACAGATAGTTTGGTAATTCAGATGTTCTTTTTGGAGGTTTGCTCAACTCCTGGCTGTGTGTTGTTCTGGGAGATTCCTTCTTTCTTCAGCTCTGTTCTTCATGGAAGCAGTATTTAAACTACCTGAGAACAAGTTAAAAAGGCAGAACTTCAGGTCCCCCTCAGATCCATGTGCCTGGAACATGAGAAACATTTGCAGATGGCTTATTTGCAAAGGATCATTCTACACGTCTTCAGTTGACATTGGAACAGGCTATCTACATCTGCTTTTTCTTCTGTCTCCACGTAACTGTAAGATTTTCCCAATCCTTTCAGCTTGCAGACTATGCTCCTGGATGCTCTCCATCCATAAGTTCAGAGCCTTAGTCATACAGATAGGGCTCCACTGAGACCTGAGAAAGTCTTTTTATTAGTTTTTAGGAAGCAGACTTTTATATAAGACACTATTTGAAGAAAAGATTTACCTATGAAATAGACTCAAGGCTGAATTACAATGACACACCCAGGTCTAACATTTCTGATAATATAACCACTCTCATTGTTAGAAAATTGTGTATGTGTGCATTCATATTTCTAGATACCGGGTCTATGTATGGGAGATGCATGTATCTGTATGTATGTATACATGCATGTGGAGGCCAGAGGACCACTTGGATATTGTCCCCTGGGTACTGTTCACCTCTTTTAAAAAATGATTTACTTTTATTTTATGTGTACTTCTTGCTTTCAGAGCTAAGAAGAAGTCATTGGATCCTCTGGAACTAAAGTGACAGAGGATCGTGAAGCAGCATGAGGTTGCTAAGAATTGAACACCAGTTCTCTAGAACGACATCGCTTTGAACCACAAAGCGATGCCTCTAGAGTCTCTCATTGGTCTATAGTTCGGTAAGCAAGGCTGGTTTTCCAGAGAACCTTAGAAATCTGCCTGTCTCCATCTCCATAGCACCATAGAAGTGTGTGCTCCTTCACTCAACACTGTTTTAACATGGGATCTGGGCACTGAACTCAAGCCTTCATGCTTGCATGGCAAATGCTTTACTGGCTAAGCTTTCTTACCAGCCTCTTATTTTTTTTTCTTTTAATTAAGAGGACAATTTTTTTTTTTTAGTCAAGTACACATGCCAAGTTAACACTAGTCAGGTACTGAGGTCTCCAGAGAGGGCAGCTTCCTCTGCTGGCTTCCATGAACAGGGTCCAGGAGCTCTACCTGTAACTGGATTGTCCAGAGGACCAAGTCTCAAGTCCCCTGATCCACATCAGGGAGCTCACAGTTGCCTATCACTCTGGCTCAAGGACATTGTCTGTCTTCTTCAGTCACCCACCCTCCTGTACAAGTCAGTACACACACACACACACACACACACACACACACACACACACAGAAAGAGAAAGAGAGATACTACATAGACATACAAAGACACACATAGGCACACACAGACACAGGCACACATAGGCACACATAGATACAGACACTCACACATACACACAAATAAGAGTAAGAAAAAAACCTTCAAAACAATAGCACATTAATACCCCCCAGGTCTGTAGAATAGAGCCGTCCCCTGCCTTTCACACTTTCCATCTGCATAGCTGCTTCAGTCTATTGCTTATTTATATGTTTATTGACTTCAGATGGCATGTTTACTCCAAGGATGTCAGGCAACTGAAGCATTTGTTTCAGAAGTCTACAAAATAGATCCTTACTAGTTTACCTATGGGACATGAAGTCATTTCACATTCTACTTTATGAGCTGTGGTTGGGTTATTATAAAAATGTTCACATCTTTAAATCTTCCCAGGTATACATACTTTCCCCTTGCAAAACACAACTACCAAGGAAAAGGAAAAAAAAAAATCTACTGAAAGACAGACCAGTGTTCTTTTCTTAGAAAAATCAATCTCATCAGTAGTTCATGAAATTCAATTTCCCTGGTCAGGAACAAAGCAGATAATAATCACTTAATAATATTTATGAATGATAAAAATACAGAGTAAATAAAATTAGCCTCTGAAATCATCACCATATCCTTAAATTTTTGCTTGTTTGTTCGTCTCAGGAGGAATTCATGAAACCCTGGCAAGCATATTGTTCTCAGCTTTTATTTGGGCCCACACCACAGGAACTCAGTAGATATTTATTGGATGGTTTTGGGTAAGTAAATGGATAAAGTGACACACTTGTGCCCTCTAATTTAGAGGTAATGAGTTCTCAGAGATCGCTTCCTAAAGAAAGTTGCCTAACAATAGAAGATCCACTCTTGGAAGCTTCTGTTTTGTCTACAGAAACTAGTGGAGAGCAGCAGCAGGTATGTCAGGAAAAGCTGGAGATAAATGCAGATCTTCACTAGATAAACTTGGGGCTGAGAAGATATCTCAATTAGTAAAGTGTTTTCCCCTCTACATCAGGATCTGATTTTCTCTCTGTAGGACCCACATAACAAGTAGGTGTGCATATGTACACTTCAAATCCCAGCACTGGGGAAGGAGATTAAGTACCTCTCATCCCAGCCCTGGAGCTTGCATTTTAATGCCCACCTGTGATATCAGTGTTGCCCTTGACGGTAATGCACACCTTGTCATCTCAGCATGGACGTGGATCTGGAGCCCCTGGAGAATAAATACACTATCCTAGACATCTTTGTACTACATTGTCACTCACAAGTGTACGGCTTTCTCTTTCTTCTTTCTTTTCTTTTTTTTTTTCTTATTTGCTTGTTTTAATTCTTGAATACTCACTGGTTTCTATAGTCTTTACATGTTTCACTTAATAATCATATAGCCATCAGAGTTTGAGGAAACTGATGGGGGATACTGTCAAAAGGTGGTCCTCTCTTGTGAAGCTAAGCAAAGTGCTTTAACCCAGTGAACATTCATAAGGACAGCAAATAAAGCAAATATATAGCAAAAGGAAGAAGGAATGGATAGCTGTGAAGTCATACTCACACCTTCTGAGTTTGAAGAGGACTTTCATGATGACATAGGCAGAACTTTCATGATGTCTTTAGGTAGGCACAGACCTGGGCATAGGAACTGAGATGCTTCTGGTTTACTGAGTAGATGTTCTAGTGGGGAAAGAGAGGAAGGATGGTTATGAAATAGAGTGAAGATGTGATCCTGCTGAGGCCAACCTTGGTGTGGCCAACCTTGGTGTGGATGGCAAGACATTCTAGAACATGACTTGAACCACAATGGTGGTTCTTTTATGAAGTCTTAAGAGCTAAACTTATGTATCTTTGTGATAGACATCATTGGGCTGAGGGTATTTAGTATAGGAGAGAAGGAAGAAGACTAATAAGAAGACCTACCTATGAAACTAGGTGTTTCTGGTCTCATGGGGGCAGCTAGGAGTCATTCAGTGAAACACACTGCTCACAGCAATTGAGCACATTAAGCATCATAAATGGACTCTCTGTAAAGCCTCAACAATGTCACCTATAGCATTGATGACTCTACTTTCCTGGCTTTTCTTGGCATCCCTTATGCCCTTGTGGCCTTCATCATGGCTCACAGAGGACATATTTCAGTATCTAGGATGTGTGCTTTCCTAGGAGGCAGGGTGGAAAGGGCCTGAGTATTGAGAAGAGGAAGGGTGGGAAGCTAGGTTTGTCTCGGAAGAGATCTTTGTGGAAGTTGTTGTAGCATCAAGCCATTATTCGTACTGCCAGATGCACGTGAATATGTACTTGACGCAGTAACAACCCACGTGGCAGGAAGCGATGCCTGATGTCTTCCTGAGATTCACAACCTCCTCCTCCACAGCTGTGATTTCATCTCTACTTCATTACACCCACATGCCAGAACATCTCACTTGGGATGGCATATTTCAGCGGGTAGTATGAAAAGTGTGTATGTGCGTGTGTGTTCCTGAGCGTGTGGGGATTAAAGATAGATGCTATCATACTCCGGATTTTGTTTTGCTTTTTTACATCATTCCCAGGTCCTCAAACTCAGGTCCTCACACTGGCAAGACACTTTACTTACTGAATCATCTTCCCTCAGTGAAACAGTATAGAAACCTCTTAAGATGTATTTTGTTTTTAATTATGTGTATGCCTATGTGTGTTGTGTGGCAGTAGACACGTGAGGCTTTCATTCCCCCCTGAATCTAGAGACAGGTGGTTGTGAACCACCCAATATGGGTACTGGCAACCAAACCAGGGTCCTTTGCAGGAACAATGTGTGTTTTTGTTTTGTTTTGTTTTAACTGAACCAACTCTCTAGCCCTAGCTCAGAAACTTTTAAAACTTCAGTGCAGGATACCAGAAGCATAAGCCTTTCCTGGTTGATGTTGAATGAAAAGAAGAAAACATGGACTCCGGTTAAGATAAAGCTGAAAGCAAACTAATTTGCCATTTCCTCCTGATTGGGGTCATTCCAAAGTCTCTGAATCCTTTGCCAAAGAGCACCAGCAGCAGCCAGCACAAGGCCAGGAAGTGCTGTTTAACAAACATTTACAATGAGAGCCTTTGTTTGCCGAACACCTCTTTGGATTAACATTCTGTGAAAAATATTCTTTATCAAAGGTTGATATCAGAAATGAAATCTAGCAGTTTTCAAGAAATATATATATGAAAATGTGTTTTAGCCTAAAAACACCTTCAAGGAAAGCAGAAAGACAGATTAGAAAGAAAAGGGCATACATAGCAAAGATGCCCATCAGGGCTCTTTCTGGGGTTCAAGGCCTGTTCAGTCTTGGTAGTCCTGGTGAGAGTACCCAGTCAGGGAAGGATGCTATCTACATTCCTGAAGGAAGATAAGCAGAGGCTCCCATAGCCATGACATACTGGATGAACTGATGCATGCATGTAAGCAGGGGAGATTCTGTGCTCCAACATTGAAACTGCTCAGGGAAAGCCACACTGGTGGTACTATTAGTCCTCCTTGAAGAAATGCTGATCAGGCCCTTGATCACTTAGCCTACAGTGTAAGTGCAAACTGCATTCCAAAGAGTGGGAACAGAGTAGCAAAAAAGATGTAGGGGTTGGAGAGATGGCTCAGTAGGAAATAGGGCTTGCTGTGAAGCACTAGGTTCTTCTCTGGGTTTCCTAAACACACTTCAAAAGCTCAGCAGCCAGATGTAGTTGAGGGCTGCTGAGAAATGTTTTCCAGACCATAATAGCACCATTGCCCACATGAACTTACAGAGGCTGTGACCCAAGCAAGAAGAAGCCACTGTGGATGGGACAGGGCTCTGGCAGGGAAGGAGCTATTGGCAACTGGTTGGTATTGGGAGAGGGAGTATGTCAGGTTTATTTTAGATATGGACCATGGTAGGCAGTTCGTGTTCCAGAGACAGCCCCACACCTCTGTGCATTTTAGCAGCACTAAGTGACTCAGTGAGTTTACAAAGCAGTATATGAAGATGGGAGTGAAATACGGCCAGAGGAATCTAAGAGGAATTGGAGGGGCGGGTGTAGATTTGGTCAGCCTACATTATATTCATGCATATAATTCTAAAACAATAAATTAAAGACTAAAAATATAAAATCATCTTAAAAAATAGAGGCAGGTATGAACGAAGGCCTGACACTCCGGTCTAGGGGCCTGGGGAAAGCAAGGCAAAGGACTGCTGGAACTGCCTGCCTGATTAGTGTGAATACAGCCGTCCTCAGGTTCAGTGTAAAGTAATGGGGAGAAGGCAGAGGAACAGAGATACCTGCTGTAGCTCTCTGACCTTGCCTGTGTGGAGACACACAAACACATATACATATAACCTGTACACACAGCCACAGACACACAGACAGACACAGAGACATGCACACACACACACATACACAGACTCATGAACATGCACATGCATGTCTGTGCTTGCACACACACACACACACATACAGACACACACTCACACACTCACAAGTACAATATAGTCGTGTCCCTGTGGAGTTTAAAACTCGTGAGTGAAGACAGAGACATACTTGTGATGGTGCACACCTGTAATCACAACGCTTGGAAAGTGGAAGCAGAAGTTCAAGGTCATCCTCGGTTACATAGTGAGTTCAAGACCACTTAGGCCTACTTGAGACCTTGTGACAAAAAAAAAAAAAATCAGAGAGAAAGAGGGAGAATATAGAGTGAGAGGAATGATGGGAGCTACAATATTTAATAATTGATTCAAATTTTCTTCTAATAAATACAAGCAGAGAAGCTACTAGGAAGTTAGCAGAAGACTTAAGCGACTGTGTAGGCTCTCAGAGAAGATTTGGCTCTTAATAGGAGACAATCCTGTCATTCAAAGGGTAGGTTAAATTCACCATGCCCCATGTTCTGTTTGTTCCTTATCCTGCTCCTGTTTATTCCTTAACAACACACGACTTCAAAATGCCTTTGAATCCCATTCCTTCCTTCTTTCCGGATTTGGTCATTGTCCATAATTTTCCTCTAGTGTGGCCTTCTGGCTCTGACCTCAGCAGTGAAGTGACACATGGAAAGTGTGAGGATGTCAAATTTACCACAGTGCTGGGAAGGAAAGCACTGTCCAGGGTGTGGAGGGTCATTATGCTACAGTGTCCTTTCAGGCTACATTTTTCCTTCATGGGTTAATTGCGTTTCTGTACCTCAGGGATCACCGTGTTTTCTCCACTCCTATATTTGAAGAGAGCACCTGCTAAATTCATACACATAGGTGTTTATATACTACCACAAACATGTTTCTGTTACGAAAACGCATTGTAAGACTAGAGCAGTTAACTTTTAAATTCCCTAATGGAGTCCTCTAGGACACTATTGTGAACGATATGTATTTGTAAGATGATATATTTTATTGGTGATCCCTTTCAAGGTAGGGTCTTAATGCAAATGCTGGGGAAAATATGTATTAATTTTAGTCTAACTATAACTGTAATCTACATGAAAAGTGCCTTGCAGCACAATTTTGCAAATAGAAGCATGAAATGGCAGCAGCAGTTCTATGATGACATCAGTATCTTCATTGCCTAGACAAGGAAGCTGAGGCTTAGACATGTTGATGACTATTCAATACTGGCTGAGAAGAGAATTGGTTTCAGAATTGAGAAGCTTTGATTTAATCAAAATGAAATTTTAATAAGTCAGCAATGTATTGAACCCCTATTTCTCACTTACTTTTAAATATATAAATTTATATTTGTATATATATACAAATATATACAAATATATATTTATATATATTTGTATATATACAAATATATATACAAACATATATATTTATAATATATTTATATATTATATATATATATATATATATAGTGTGTGTGTGTGTGTGTGTGTGTGTAACGTTACTTATGTGCACATAATTAGAGACCAGAGGCTATTGTTGAATATTTTTCTCTATCTCCCACTACATTATAATTTTTATGATAAAATTTCTTACAGAATATAAACTTCCCTGATTCAGTTAGAGTGGCCTCTCAGTGAGGTCCTGGGAGTCACCTACATTTGTCGCTGCCCCGTGAAATCATGGCTGGCTGCAGTGTGAAAACGTTGCATTCATTATGGAAATATGAATGTGGGTCCTGATGCTTGCACAGTTGCTATATGTGCTGAGTCAGCCCTCTAGCCCCATTGCTCACCTTTAAGGAAATTCTTCAAACTCTCCCCTGTTCTAGTCCAGTTCTGTGGATTTATGTTTATTTCCACGGGGTTGTCTTTATTTGGAAAATGGTCACATCTGAGAGCAACCAAATTTGTTGTTTTTCAAATGTACTTTACTGCCCTATCTTTAACATGAAGCATGGTTGCACACAACCTGGTTCATATTCTCTTTGACTACTAAACAAGAGCTGTCCCTTCAAACGTCTCTGTTTAGGCATGTACAGGTGCTGAGAAGCATCAGTAATATGATCAGCATGGGAAATCGATAGGACGATGGGTCTTCACACATTTTCTTTAATCATGTTTGACACAAAAAAGAAAGCCCTATTTTATTACTGGAGAGGGATGTTCATTGGCAAACTAGGATCCTAATAGAATTGTAAACATTGCTTAGTCATTGTTTCTGGGGCCCTGGCTGGTTCGCTGGCCAAGTAAACATGTGACCTTCTTTCACAGGAAAATAGTATTAAGTATGGTCTAATAACAGCTTCAAGCTGCCGGGAAAGTGCATGTCAAATCGTTTCTCATGCTTATAAGCGTGAAACTGCAGCAACAGTTCTATGGTAGCAGGACCTCCATTGAACAAACAAGGGAGCTTGGGGCCGAGGCGTGTTGACGTCTGTTAAAGACTGCTGAGAGAGAACCAGTTTGTGAGTAATCCCTACTGGGTTTCAAGTTGCATTTCTCAATACCAGGTATATTGTCAGAGGGAGCCCCGATGCAAAGGTCGTACTGTCCCTCGGGAAGCGTCCTCTGTTTGTTTCCATTGAGAACGGAGGGGAAGAGAGTAACCGAGAAGGCAAGTATCCTCAGTGCTGGTGTGGGGGCTACATGCGCCACTTGTGCACCTGCACATCCATGAGGAGTAGCGAGGGATGGTGACTTCTTCAAACATTTTCCACCTTACTTTGAAAAGGAAAAAAAACCCAAAACTTCATCTATTCTTCGGTAATTTCAAACTTGAATACAATGTATTTGGATCATACGCACCCTCAGGTTTCCCCTCTGCTTCCTCTCAAAACCTTCCCACAAGCCCTTCCAAACTTCTGTTTAAAAACAACCCATTGAGTTCAATTAGTGCATATTTGTGCATGCGTGTGGAGCTATTCACTGAAGCATGAGCACACTGCCATGGACTAAGAGACTGCAGACAAACAAACAACCTCAAACCTACCAACCAAGCAACCAACCAAACAAAAACAGGCTGGAGGGTTTGCTCAGCGACTGAGAGCACTTCCAGAGGACACAGGTTCGGTTCTGAGAACCCACGTAGTGGCTCACAGCTGTCTGTAAGTCCAGGTCTTGGCTATCCAATGTCCTGTTATTGACTCCATAAGCATCAGGCATACACAGGATGAACACATCTACATGCAGGCAAAACACTAACATTTTTTATGTGTTTATATATATATATATATATGTATATGCATATATATGTATATGTGTATATATGTATGTATGTATATACATCAAAAACTATAAATAAAACAAAACAGTTGAATAAAGTGTGAGCAACAAGCTTGTGACATTTAATGATTGTTGTCTAATGCTGTGCTGTGAGGTAAACTGACTTGAGTTGGGAATACACAGCCTGAGGTCCAAGGAAAAGGGCTCATTCACAAACATTTATCTGTCCAAGGTCAGCAGTGAGGCTCAGATTCCATTCTTCAGGAGCATCCACAATAAAACCCCAGCTCACAAACCAATAACTCACTTGCACAAATTCCTCACAGGGCTTCTTCCACATAGCCCTCTGACCTGAGCTCATTGCTTCTGTATAATGAGGGCAGCAGAAGCAATTGGAGAATTTCTGCCTTCCATACACAGAAAAAAGATGCCCAACATTAACTACACTTTCCATGTTAGCTTTGGAAATCAAAGCAATAAGACTTTTTTGTTGCTGTTAAACGTTTTAATTTTTGAAGTGTGTATACATATATATATATATATATATATATATATATATATATATATATATATGAATATATATATGGCTCTGGATTCTATTGATTCTGTCTCTCTTGTGAATCTCACAGTTACATACACATACATATGTATGTATGTATGCATACACACACACCTTATGAATAAAACAGTAATACCTTACATTTCTGCTGTTTGGTTTAATAATAATAGAGTTCTCAGAACTTGAGAGAGATAGAAGGATCAGAAGGCTACATAATGATCTTCGAGGCTACCTGGGCCACGTGTCTCAAGGAGATAAAATAAAATAAATTGACTAGGATCAGAAGGAAGGAAAAGAAGACCTCCCCTATCAGTAGACTTGGGGAGGGGCTTGCATGCAGAGGGTGGAGGAAGGGAGGGATTGGAACGGGAGGAGGGAGGAAATCATGGGGGGGATACAAAGTGAATAAAGTGTAATTAATAAAGAATTTTAAAAAATTAAATTAAAAATATTATTCAAAACCAAAGAGAACATGGTCTGTCTTCAGAAGCCTCCTCTGACTGTTTTTGAGAGTGTCTTCTATCAGAATGCCTCTTGAGGCCTTCACCATTATGAGATTGCTGTTAGTGATTGCTGTGTTTTGTTTCTGAGGCAATGCATTTAAATAATACATAGTTTAGTATTAAGTTTGCCTAAGTGTGTAAGGAAGGTTTGATACTGTCAGCCTTAACTGAAGGTATTAAGAAGAGGAGGAGGAAGCAAACTGTGGCTCACTTTAGATGTTTACGTGAAGAAGTCTTCTAGAGAAGGCTCCTAGGGAAAGTGGCACAATGAAGTTGTAGGGAGTTGCTAACAGAAACGTGACTTGGAACATATTTGGCTCTTAAACCTGCCACATCCTGTAAGAGCCCTCAGCCTATCAAAGCTGCTTATGTCTGGAGAGTAGGATGAGTGTCTCCAGCTGATTCAGGAGCAAGACATGGTGCCTAGTAAGAACACAAGACAAATAAAGACCAGATCTCACTAGGGCCAGGATTTTCACTGCTTTCTTCCAGGATAATAAGATTGATATGGGAACTCTTGGCTCTTGTTCATCTGACTCCTGGAATGCTTGATCCCTCTAACACTGGCACATGACTCTCCTGTTGAGAAAACCCTTTATAAATTCTCACATATTATCATGGCTTTTCCTCCACACTGGGCAACCCACTTCCTAGGTCCTGTCCTTTTTACTTTATTATCTTTTTTTATTTTAAAAATTTTTATTATTAGTTAAATTTTATTAACTTTGTATCCCAGCTATATCTTGCTCCCTCATTCCCTCCCAATCCCACCCTTCCTCCCTCATCTCCTCCCTGCCCCTTTCCAAGTCCACTGATTGGGGAGGATCTCCTCTCCTTTCATCTGACCCTGTTTTATCAGGTATCTTCAGTACTGGCTGCAAAGTCCTTTTTTCATTTACTTACTCTTTAATTATATATTATATTCGGTTTGTTTTGTGGAGGCTGTATTGGTTACTTTTCTCATTGCTCTGACAAACTACACGACTAACACAACTTAAGACATTGACAGGTTATTTTGTCTCAGAGTTTTGAAGAAACAGTCCATCATGGTGGGAATGTTCTGGCAGCAGGTGTGTGAGGTCACATGGCATCCAAAGTCAGGAAGCAGAGAGAGAGAAGCTTAGTTTACTTCCTCCATGGGCTGGCGATGCTCTTCCTCATTACTGGGGCTTATGGCCACTGGTGCTAAGGAACAAGGGAGCAGAGGCAATGAGCTTGGGTGGTCAGTGAGCACCAAAAGAGATAACCTTCAGGGACCAGCTTCAGGGAAGCAGGTACATTTTGTCTGAAGTGAAGGAGGATTATATAGAACTTTGGGGAAGGGGCATATACAGGGTAGACAAATGTTGGCTTAAGGCCAAAAGTACTGAGATGCCTCATTAGCATAGAGAGGCATTTCAGGAATCCCAGGTGCTTGGTGAATTGGTTTTACCAGGTGAAAGGAGTTGGGCTGGTAATTTCCCTAAGGACTACTTGACATTCCTCAGGTGTGGGAATTCAGGCTCTGGGAATCGGGCAGAGAAGAGAGGCACCACTGGCAAAGGGAGCCATCCACTTTGCAGAGCTCAGGCTTTCAGGTCATAAAGGACTGCAATCCTAGTAGTGGGGTCCCGCATATGCAGGGCATGTCTTTTCTCCTCAATTAATCTAACTAGAAAATCCCTCACAGACATGTTCAGAGGCTTTTGCTTCAGGTAATTTAAGATGCTGTCAAACTGACAATCAATATTAAGCTTCACAGTTACATACTCTAACCTTATGCTTTCTTTGGAAAGGATAAAGGGAGGCAGCATTTGAACTGCGAACAACCTTGAAAATATTTTCATTTATAACATGCCATTAATTGCTGGTTCATACAAAAATAGAATTTTAGGTAGCAACGATCCTCCCTCAGAATTGCAATCGCATTTCCCCAATGGTATTTGCTTTCATCCTCAATTTATTCTTCCCGCTTTGGAATCTTTTATACTTTTTTGATTCATAGGTTTAGGTCTTCATTGAGTCATTGAATTTAAAACCTCTTGGCACCCATTTCTAGAACGTTGTCTTGATTATTATTTTGGTACTTTTCCTCCTTCCTGCTTTCTGTGCTCTCTTACAAGATTGTTTCCTCCACTCTTTACCAGGAGAAAACAGTGTTCAACTTTTAATTTTCCTTTACTTTCTACTTTTATTTCCCATTACTGTTTCCCTCTACCATTTCTACTTTTTTCCTTGCTGTATTTCAGGGCATATTACTCACTTTAATCTCACAAATTTTCAACTGTTACTTGCATTTGCTTTCTCTCTTCAGAATTTGAATCTGCAGGAGTTTTTGAGAATAATGTTACATTCTCCTTCCTGTTGTATACCTCCCTGTGTCCTGCCCACACAGGTATCAGCAACTGTGTCCTCTGCTTCCCATTTTCTCTCCTCTTTTGTCCTGGCCTCTTTTCTTCATATTGATATTTTGTTCTATTTTCATTTGGATCTCTATATTCCATCTTGAAGGAATTTTTCTTTCTTAGAGGTTTCTAAGCATTCAAGGCATTCAGAGGAGATGGCTCAGCACTTAAAATGATTGTCATACAAGTGTGAGGTCTAGAGGTCAGACCCTCAGAATTCACATAAATGCGAGGTGGGTGTGGTAGCCTCGCTCTAAGGTCAGTCTATGAAGGTAGAGACAGTGGGTCCCCGGAACAAGCTAACACAATTAGCCCTAACAGGGCGCCTCTGGTTTGACTGAGAGACCTTGTCTTGATGAATAAGGTAAAAGAACTACTGAGGATGATTTCTCACATTAACCTAAGGCCTTGACATGCATGTACATCCATGTGCACATGGAGAGTCATAGGCAATCCCCTACGTGTAAAAACATGTGTACATAACACATATAAACATGAAAAATGCCAAAGGGAGAAGAGAATAGCATTTTCAAAGGAAGATTCAAAAGTGTGGGTTTTAGCTGTGTTGTCAGAGTGTCTGTGAATGCTGAGACTGATTCCAGCACTACTTAAACATGTCATGGTGGCACACACCTATAATCACACACTCAAGAGGTAAAGGTGTGAGGGTCAGGAGGTCAAAGTCATCCTCAGCTACACGAAGGATTTGAGGCCAGCATGAGGCACATGAGATTCCATCTACAAAAAATGGACTTGAATGCTGATTAAACTGCTCAACTTTGTGGTTTCTGAGAAGGAAAGGAGTGATGCCTTCAGGGTGCCCTTACACAGGTCAGATTTCTTGAGGAACATTTTCCCATTTTTTTTCTGCAATGCAGAACTGACAGCTGGGCAGCTCTCAAGATTCTGCAGGTGGGATGCTTTGCACACAGTCCCTTATTTCTTTTCTTTCCTGCATGCTATTCACACCTTCAATTTTACCTGGTAGCCCTGGAAACTGTCTCTTTCACTTTAGTCTGTTTTTAGGAGCTAAGCCTCATGAATACTATACTGAGGCAGCAGTTCTCAGAGTCAGAGTCTGAGGACAATGACTGATGACTCCTGTCCTCCCTTTCTTTCTTTGTCCTGTTCCCTTTCAATCCTCAAAGTTCTGAGATACTCACTGTATCCGTCAACCTTTCACACTTCTGAGAGAATTGAGCATCACATTTACAATTATGTGCCCACCTGCAGATATGTACACATGATAAAATGTGTGTGTAGAGGTTAGAAGAGTGTTTTAGACACCCTGGAGCAAGGGTTAAGTTACGTGCTGGAAACCAAACTCATGCCCCCATGAAGAGCTCTACATACTTTTAACTGCTGAGTCATTTCTCAAGCCCCCTTTTTCTTGTACTCTAACAAATGGCTAAGAGAAATGAGTTTACAAAGGAAAAAAAAAAAGAAAGGCTTAATTTGGCCTCCATATTAGAGGTGTCAGTCATCTGTGGTTGGTTGGCCTCATTCATTCCTTAACAGTAAAGAGGTAGTATCTAATGGTGGGAGAATATAGCAAAACAATATACACTAATACAATTACCAAGGACTGATGGAGAGAAGGACACACTGGTGTCCTGCAATCCCTCCAAGAGCATATCCCCAGTGACTGATGGACTCTCACCAGGCCCCAATTTTTGGAGACTCTGTCACCTCTACATGACTAACACATGAGCATCTGTGGGAATAACTTCTGTTGTTTTGTTGTTGTTTTCAAGACAGGGTTTCTCTGTGTAGCCTTGCCTCTCCTGGAACTGGCTTTGTAGACCAGGCTGGCCTCAAACTCACAGATTTCTGAGCGCTGGGAGGTATCAAGGTATGTGCCACCACTGCCTCAATACAAGATCCAACAACCCCTTTTGGAGCCTCCTGTCCATGCAGTGGTATAATTGTGTTGCCATTCTGCTGCAACTGCCTGGCAGCTTCCAGGTTCTATAGTGGCATCTCCTTTCTTCTTTTCCTTATTTTCACGGCTTCAGTCTTTACACAGAAATTGTGTTTACTGGGTTTCATGGGGACGACATCAAGCACATCTTCCTTTTGCCATCTTTTTAAAATCCCCCTCTCTGTGTGTATCTGCGTGTGTGAGAGAAAGACAGAGACAGAGACACAGAGAGATTTGTGTGTAGTAGATGTAGGAAGCTGGGATCATGTGTGTGGAGGCCAAAAGAAGACACTGGTTGTCAAGTTTTGTCACTTTCAACCTTATTCCCTTCAGAATATAGGTAAAGATAGGTGGCCAGCAAGCCCAAATGATCTTTCTATCTCTGTCCCATATCCCCCAGCCCTGGGATTATAGGCACGTGCTCAGACACTGTGAGCTTTTTACCTGAGTGCTTGTAATCTGAACTCAGGTCCTTATGTACAGAAAGCCATCCTGACACCTCCTCTTTTATCTTACCTTATAGTTTAGCAGATATAATTACAACAGTAAGCTTTACCCACCTAACAAATATTTATTTACTCTGCTTCTGTAAATTTCAAGATCATTATTTTTAGTGCCACTTCTGATCAATAGTGCAGAATAGTCAAGATTAGTAGCACTGGAACTAGTCAGTAGGGGAAAATAACTTAATAGCTAAAAGGAAGTCAGAATTCTCTTACCCTCTTTTTTATATCAGCGGTTTTTCTCAGGTCTTGCACTCGAATTTAAATCAAGAGATATTCAATTGTTTTCTAAAAATTAATCAGTCCTGTTGTACCAGGAACGACTCACTCCTTCATCATCCAATCTGAACAGAAAATTTCAACTAGAGAGTTATCCTTAACCAAGTGTCTCTTACCACCCACATTCCAATCGTTCACCAAGTTGGAATAGTTTTCCCTCCTGTGTTTTATTTGCTGTACACCGCACAAATCTTTCTGCTTTTATGCTTATACACTGTTTTTTTTTCTCCCTGAAATAAATCTGACAATGTTATTTTCTCTTTTTAAAACTCATACATCTCCTTGCTTTCATAAAACCCAAGAGCAATGTATAGTGGAGAGACTTCCAGACTGGCCCCATCGCACCGAACCGTTTAACCGTGCTTTTCAACATGGCTTCCCTGTCTTGCAGCACTTGAGCAATCGCATACATGTTTGTGTGCGTCCATGGACAATGCCACAAAGGATCACACCACTGTGCCCTTACACACTCGCACTTGTGCATAGAACGCCGTGTTTCACAACCTCTTCTGCTGGTGACATCCTGACAAACAACTTGGAATCATCCCTCTGCCAAGGCTGGGTCACGGTCCTTTCTCCATACCCCCGAGACTCTTCACTTTCTTGTTGCAGTAACTTGTATTGAAATAAATCGCTGGAACTTCCATTCCCTCTTACATCTGTCCTCTTTGTTACCCAAACGGTCTTAGTTACAGTGGTTTCCTACAGTATTACTTTTTATTGCCTGATGAGGCAATAAAATAGCCAAACAAAAACAACTCAAACAGGAAATGACTAATTTTAGCTTACAGTTCTAAAGGGACATAATCCATCATGGTGTGCTAAACATGGCAGTGGAAGCAGGAAGCTGGCTGGTCACGTTGCATTGCACACCGGAAGCAGGGAGAACCAAAAGTAGGGCCACTCTGTAGACCTCAAGGCCTGCCATCAGTGACTCACTTCCTTTAGCAAATAATGCCAGCAACTAGAGATCAAGTGTTAAAATGTGAACTTATGGAGGCCATTTCATATTCAAACCATATTCCTACCATGGTAGTATTGAATCTCAAAGCATGAACATATGAATCTTTTCATTTTTAGTGTATTTTAAAAACGATTTGCCCATTTAGACTTAAATCCACTCACTGAATTTACATCTATATAATATTTTCACATTCGTAATTATTTTTTTTAGCTTTCTGTGTCTATGTTATGTAGTTTTAAATAATAATAATTTACTTGGATATCTATAAACAAAATACAGCATTTCTTGTGGCCTTTCTTGCCCTTGCTTTTTCTACTTTCTTTTTCTTGTGTCTTCTATGTCATATTTTCTCTGAGCAGGTTCACAATAAGTAAACAAGTTAATAATGTCAAATGCTCGCATTTGCATTTCCAGACAGGGCTCTACATGATTAAAAAGTCTCATAACCCCAGTGAGCAAATCTCTCCCTGGAAGGACGTTTTTACCGTGCTGAGTGGGCTGTTAGAGCGGCTTTCCTGGGTTACCCTTCCCTTCTTCCTGCTAACCTCACAGTGTGTCTCAGCATACAGAGGGTTACACATTATGACTCTCAATTCCTTTGACTTCTTAAGACTTTCAGCTGGTGTCTCAGGGGATGCAGGGGTGTCACTTGTTTAAAAATAGATGGCTAGATTCTTGGGAGATCTGAGGAGCAGGTCTTTACTTTTGTGAGTTTATTCAGAGACTAGAAGGCACCTAGCACAGTAAACCAATTATAGAGATAAAGCAGTTGGGTCTCTCAGGGGGACAGAAATTCATGTGTATTCAGAAAAGAAGAGGGGGGGCGGTTGTTCATTTCTATGGGCGGGAAATCAGCTCTGTGGAAATAGGTTGTTTACGTTTTGGAGTCGGCAAACTCCCTTCAGAGCTGTACCATGCATCAAGTGGAGAGGAGAGGGCCCTTCTTTCCAGTCCCTGTGGTGCATGAGGAAAATCCTCAGAGACAAATCATCCTGAAGCAGGGGGACCACAACAGCCATAATAACAACAATGCATCAAGCTTCCCCCATCCCCTGTGCGTCTGTGGGGTGAGGATGCTCTTCAAAGCACTTTTACTTCTATTCCATCTCACTTGATCATCATGACCACCCCAGGAGGGAGACAGTGAGAGCATTATTATCAGCATTTCACACATGATGATACTTGGCTCTGGAGGATATGGGGTGCCTCTTCCAGAATCACAGAGCTTGTTAGTGGCACTTTTGTAGCCACAGCCCAGGTTTTTACTGAGAAGGGCTGTCATGTAAACAGATGATATGCAGTGCCTGTATAAAAAAAAAAAAAAAAAAAAAAAAAAACAGCTGTGGAGACAGCCTAAAGCTCCCTCTTATTGGGAAGTGTGGAGCATGGACTCCAGAGATCTGCAATTTTGATAGCATTACACAGAGAGACAAAATAAAAAAGTAGCAAGTTCCTCTGCATGAATTTATCAATACTTGTGACTGCAGAAGTGAAGTAATTAGTATTTTCACTTAAAAAATGTTATGTTGTTTTATTTTATTGTTGTAACAGTGTATGTGATAGAGAGAATGTGTGTGAGTGTGTGTGTATACATGTGTTTACATGTACCCATATATTCTAGAGACACATGTGCCAGATCTCTTAGAGCTGGAATTACAGGCATTTGTGATCTATCACATGTGGGTGCTGGGATCTCAGCTCCAGTCCTTGGATAGACCAGAAAATGCTCCTAGCCACCTCTCTAGCCCAGCATTCATATTTTCCCCTGGTTTACCTACTAAGACTCTAAATCTCTAGAGAGAAATTAAGGATTTTCTGAGTGTTCTTCCTTTGTATCTTTTGCCAAAGGAATCACATGGGAGTATAGCAGCCTCTTTGATCTTTTGGATCACTTATCTCCAGACCTGGTATCAAGTTATTATTCTCTGCCTGATAAAAATAGTGGAGGGGAGACTTCTGCCCACTCCTTCCAGCTCCCAAGGCTCCCAGCTTTCTTAGCCTATGGTCATGGACAGTCAGGGCTTTGGAGCTGTGGTGCAACCCTCTCATCTACCAGAGAAACAGACTCAGACCTAGGTCTGCGAGGCAGTCTACCCACACCTAGAAAACAATTGATGCTCGAATAAAAATGCCAACAGTAGCATTTTCTAGCTAGTGTTTACTTAGCATCTACTATGTGCTGGGCCCAGTGACAGGTAGGTGGAGATCTGCTCATTTTCTTTTTTCTTTTTTTTTTTTTTCTCTAACGACTTTGCGTGCTGTCCCAATGATTTCTCAGTAGAACTTAAGCTAGTTTGAGGAAACCAAATCTGACTGACAACTCAGGACAAAGAATATAATAAATTTACTTCTTGCTCATTCTGTACTCCAGAGTGAGTGAGTGGGTGACAGACGGAGCTTGTGGGGAGGTAGCTCTTCTTCTCAGAGATGAGAAGGACCCAGATGAAATGTCCTCCAGCTTGTGGCAGAGGTACCCTCAAAACTTGAAATCATAGGCTTGCCGGGATGATGAGCACACAGAAAATTCATACCCAATTCTCCTTCTCAGGTGCATAAAGGCTTCTTTCCCTGGTGTTCATAGACCCAGCCAAGAGTCTATGAACAGGAGTTAAGAGACGAATGCTTACTGTTGTTTAATGCAGGGAAGAACAGGCTCTCAGAAATAGGAAGAGAGGCCTCCCTTCTAATCATCCTCATGCTTCTCCCAACTTCAGTCCAACACTGCAGGCAGCATGACTGTTAAGAATATAAACTGTAGTTATGAACACATAGATGTTATACACACATATACGTGCACATACGTGCATGCATGCATGCATATACTATATGTACAGGAATGTAAAGCTGGAATCCAGCCTCTTCCAGAGATACTGGTAAGTGCCCTCTACTGAGTCTGAGTCCTAGCTAACAGAATTCCTGGTGCCAAGGTCTTGTACTTGGGAAGAGAATTTACATGACAGGTGGGGTTGGTTACACAGAGCCTTCTCTTTACCCTCTTCCCTTCCTCCTGTCGGAGAATCAGAGACCCGCCCACAGCTCATTCTATGAACCTTTCCCTAGCCTCAGAAAGCTAAAGGAGCAGATCCTATTTCTGTCACATGAACTTTGATTCCTCTCTACAGAGATCCCATCAGACTGCTTGTCTCTAGCACTGAGGCCTGAACTTTACTTGGAGCCTCAACCATGCAGCCGCCTCTCTGTCTATCTTTTCATCTTACTAATAAACTCCTTACTTCCAAGCAATCTGTCTGGATATCCTCCAGGACCCTCATCCAAAACATATGTATATATATGTGTATGTCTCAAATATATATTATATCACATAAAATTATGTTATAATATGTAGTATATGAACATATATTTGATAATGTATACTGCAATTGTATAATATGCACAAATTATATGTGAGCTAATAAAATTTATCATTAATATGAATCATTACATTTATTGAATTAATACTGCTAATAATGCGTATGTATTTTAATATAGCACAAGGTTTGGTTTTGTGTTCAGTTGTACATAAATTTAATGATATCCAATTATATAAAGATGAGAACATTAAAGGATCTCTAACTCGAAGTAAATCAACAAGCTTGGTCTATACTCTCAAGTCTGTAATATTTTGTATACCACATGAGTTTAGCTAATGCTCAACAAAAGCACATGAAACTCCACATTATTCCACAGCCCTGATAAGAACGGCTTATTTCTGTGTCCATTAAAATGAAACTCAAGCTGTTTTGCCGTGTGACACAGCCCCTCCTTGCCAGGTCCGTAACTTTGAGGCTCTGTGTTTGGACCTTTGTCCTCTTCCAGCTCTTGCAGAATCCATGAGCTTCTTTGTTCAGGTTCACACCACACCCACTCCTAATTGCCCTGTTCTCTGTGCTTGAACTCCCATGAGCTTCGGGTTTTGACTATAGTCTTATCTCTGTCCAGTTCTAAGTTCTAAGGACATGAACATCACAGGCTTTGTTCTTCACTAAAGACTCGGTTGTTAATGGTGCTTTATCCTGTGACATAACACAATGTTATGTAGGATGTTTTGCCCCTGGTATCCATAATGAAAAAATTAAAATGATACAGTGCTAACCAGGTCTGTAATAATGATAATGAACTATTGCTACTCCATAGAGAGTGGAGAAGGGAGTCCAGAGACCCACACCTGAAATTGTCCCTTTTTAAGCTGCAAAGATCTTAGTGATGGGAGAGTATGTGGGAAGCAGAAGTTAAATCTGAAGTGGAACTCACTGATGCATCTTCCATGAGCTGGAGTCCATGATGGGTAGGACCTTGCAGTGATACTGCCACATTGAGGTTACCCATGCTTTAAAAGAAAATCCAATAAACTCATTGGCTTTACCACATTGGACTTTGGTGAACCAAACTTTGGCTTCTCCTTGGTGTTTACTGGAGTGATTAAATATTGGTTGTGTCTCTTTAGGAAGCGATAACTCATCAATACACAACACAATGCCAGGTGTAGGGAAACAGGCACTTCCCAAAGCCCAGTACAGGACCAGGAGACAGAATACAGCAGAGAAGGAAATTTTGAATGGTGATCTTACAGGTGGTCAAGTAAACTCAAGCAGCTACAACAATGATTTTTCTTCCCTGGCAGGCAAGTCCCTCCGATACCCCTCACTTCCTGAGTTCAATCTTCCTTGACATTATTCACATTTTGCTTTATCTTTACACTTTTGTCTACATTGCTCAACAAAGGATTTCTTATTGGTTCATTCCTCCCTCCAAATTCTGTTTGCTTAGGAACCTTAAAGATGCATGAGCTCTGGTCTGCAAGCTGTTCAACTCTGAGCTCAGCTTCTGGTTTGGGTGAGGCAACTTAGGGAACCCCCAAAACTAAGAACAGGTATTAAGGCAGAACCCCAGGGCATCCTGCTTATCTGCAAATTGGATGATTAAGTAATTATACCTATGGCACTTTTGTCTAAAAAAATAGAGCATTATGTTTTCATTCTTTACACCTGGCATGGAGAAGAATTCTTTAAGTCATTATTATTTTTTGAATGATTTGAACCACTTGAATGCTAGATGAAGTCTTACAAAAACACAACGGATTCACCATTGGAAAAATCACTTAGAACTGTAGCTCTGCATTTTCACATTATAATTATGTTGATCCCATTTTGAAGGTAGTAATTCCAAATAGTTTCAGTTCATCAGCTATACATGATCAATAAGTTATATATCCTAATATCTAATATAATAATATAGTCTAATACTGAAGTCCAATACTAGTGTCAGAAAAAGGTAGAAAATGTTTGTTAAAGTAGATCCCCCAGGGATGGAGAGATGGCTCAGAGGGTGAGAACGCTATTATTCTTGAAGAACTGAGTTTTGTTCCCAGCACTCACACAAAGATCCAGGGTCCTTTTCTGATCTCCGTAGATACATGTACATATTCCCACACACACACACACACACACACACACACGTGTGTGCTTAAAAAGAAAACAATGAAAACAGCAAATCCACCAATTCAGATTTTTAATAAGGTTGATACGGATCGTATTTTCCAAATAAAAGAGTCAAATGCAATCTGACAAAAGGACTTTCATGTTGTTTTCAAGTGTGATGTATCTAATAAGAATAGTTTTGACACTATAATATTGGCGTGTCTGGGACAAAGTGATGGCTTGGAAGGCCAATGGCATAGACTAGATGTAATTAGAACAGTCTCAGAATAAGAGACAGATGGTTGTCATCTATTCCATGTAGCAGAGAAGAAGCAATTGGGAGCTTTGTTTTTCAAACTTTTTCAGACTTTACCAAGTCAAATATATATTCTGATACCTGGAAACTTTGAACAAACTTGATAACATTAACTATTCCACAAGGAGAATAATGTGATAGTTGCTTAAATCACCCGCAACTTCAGCTCCACGAAATTTGTTCTGGCTTTTACAGGCACCTTTTTGCACCCACATGCAAACCCAACCCCATACATGTAAATAAAAATAATATTAACATAAACTCAACTGTGTGTTCATTAATTAAAAATAAGAACTAACTAAATTCTGATTTTTTCTTAGCAATAGAACCTTCTGCTAGTACCCCACTGTTAATATATAGCTCTCTGCTGCTGTAGCTATCTCTCTAATGACATCTGAGTGAGAACACGGCAACCTGAACATGTTTGTGGTGTTTTGTTGCTCCTGACCTTGATTTTGTTACAGTAATGGTTGGATGAAAATGATTATAAGTTGTTTTATAAGCAATTGGTGAAAATTTATCGCACCCCTCCCTTTATCTTTGAGGCTGCTCTATCTGCTCCCCAAATCGTCCATGAAGTAATACCATCCATTCTCCTTCAGTCTTAGCTTCAGAAAATGTCACAAGCCACCTTCTGACATATACTCCTGAAACTCATACACCATCTCATCTTCCAGTGTCTTGTACAAGTTAGTTCTGATTTTCTTGGTCTTTACACATTTTATCCCCTTATTTTGAGAAGAAATGTCCTCAGAGAAATTTCAAATGAAAGCTCATAAATTTCTTTTTTAATATCTGCACATGCACACACCCAGAGGGTGAAAGAGGGGGGAGGCATGCAAATACACACAAACACACAAATAGACACACATAACAATTATAATAAAAGAAAAAGAGGCTATGAACTTGAGAGTGTGGATACAGGAGGGATTGGAGGGAGGGTATCTTAGAGGAGCTGGAGCAAAAAAAGAAAGGGAGAAGATTTTTATATTCTATTTCAACTTAAAACATTTTTAATTAAACAATAAATAAATAATACAAAATTGTCACTGCTTAACCATTTGGAAAATACTTTTTCTGGTTGATGTTCTCTCTCTTTCTCTCTCTGTTTGTGTGTGTGTGTCATGCAGAATTAGAAGTCAATCATACTTTGAAGTGTGATTATGAAACTTCAGTTTTAATTACTGAGGTATTCCTGTATTGGGTTTGGTCACAGGGGCAAAATGTAAGAGAGAAGGGTTCTTCACCAGAGGCTTTCAAAAGAAGCCAGCTGCTGTCTCACAAAGGAAAGGTATCTTTAGAGGTCTCTGTCTTAATTTTTTTTTTTAATTTCTACTCTTAAATTTATTTATGGTTTGTGTATGTGAGCTCAGATACCAAATGAGGCCAGAGGAGGTCGCTGGATTCCCTGGAGTTGGAGTTGCAGGCAGCTGTAAGCAGCCTGAAGAGGGCGCTGGGAAGTCCTCTGCTGGAGCAGGATGCCCATACCCTCTGAGCCATCTCTCCATCTCTTCCTTATGGATGTCTTATCTATACTCATGCGGTTTCTCCACGAATCCCAGCACACAGATGGTTGCTTTTGTCTTCCCAGAAGGTTGAATATGGGTGGGCAGGACACTTGGTAGAGACAAAGAGCAGGAGGTGAGCTTTGTCTCCTACCTCTAATCAGAGGCATCAAGGTCTTGTCAAATACAACTGACTCCAAACTTTGCTAGCTGTGTCACCCTGGAGTGTCTACTCAGCTAGAGAAAACAAAATTTCTCATCTATATAGTAGTCATGAATGTGGGCTGAGAACAAGAAAACCCTTGCTTTAAAAATAGCATGAAATCTATACACCTAAAAAAGATAATCAAGAGAGCAGACATGGGTAAGATTATCAATCCTCGTTTAGAAAGACAGATGGGATGTGCATTGAACATATGACAGGAGTCTACTGAGCGCATTTGAAAGACTCTAACTAGCAGTGTTTTCAAAGCAAAGACTCATGACCAAACCTTTGGCAGAGTACAGGGAATCATAAGAAAGAAGGGGAGTTAGTCTGATGAGGAAAGGATAGGAGCTCCACAAGGACCAAATATATCTGGGCACAGGGTCTTTTCTGAGACTGACATGCAACCAAGGACCATGTATGAATGTAACCTAGAACCTCTGCTCAGATGTAGCCTGTGGTAGCTCAGTAACCAATTGGCTTCCCATAGTGAGGGGAACAAGGACTATTTCTAACAGGAACTCAATGACTGGCTCTTTGGCCTCCCCACCCCCCAAGGGAGGAGCAGTCTTGTTAGGCCACAGAGGAGAGCTTTGCAGCCAGTCCTGAAGATACCTGATAAAACAGGATCAGATGAATGGGGAGGAGGTCCCCCCCTATCAGTGGACTTGGCAAGGGGCACGGTAGAGATGAGGGAGGGAGGGAGGGACTGGGAGGGAATGAGGGATCGGGACACGGCTGGGATACAGAGTTAATAAAATGTAAAAAAATAAAATAAATAAATAAAAATAAAAATAAAAATAGCCCCTCATGTGAAGGTTTCGAGACGGGGTTAAAGCCTTTGTTTCCTTTGTACTCAGAATGATTGGCATTCTGCCCCCAATCTAAATGTTCTAATGCTAAGGCTTTCATCAAGACTAGGTTTGCCCTTCCCTTCCCTACATGAGAGATTCTTAGGAGTCCTCTGGCTCAATTTTTTTATTCTCCAAAACATGTGTAAAAAATTGGAAAAAAATAAATTTCTGGTTTCATATAAGTAAGTGGTGGTTTTGCTCAAGAGGATTGTGGCTTTTCCAAGTTAATAGAAAACCATTCAGAGTGTGCTTTCTCTAAACAGAACAGGTTAGTTCAACAAACAGCTTCCATTTCCAACCAAGGAGACCATACATGGTAATAGTAGTGCTAATCATTAAAATTCACTCATTAGCAAAACAAAGATTTCATTTTCTCAGCATTGTGAAGCTTTTCCTTTTATAAATGGAATGGAAGTAAAGCGCACAGACCTTTTCTTTGCTCCCTGTTTTCTGCGCTCTTGTTTCCTCACTGAGCTCGGTGCAGAATGAGTCCTCGTCCATCAGAAGTCACCTGCCAAGCAGATAATTTCCAGGGTTCCTAAGCCGAGGGAAGGTTCACATGGTCCATGTTCTCAGTGACTCTCATCTCCTGAGATAAAAGGAGGAAGAGAAGGAGCGGGAAGACAGTAGAAAAAGCATGGCTCACTCAGTTTCTTCATGGGTGCAAGCACAGATGTGCACATGTGTGTAGGTAAAGATGCATGTGTGGAGGCAAAAGGTTGATATCTGGTGTCTTAGCATCTTCTTCTGTTGCACTCTCTGTGCCTGAAGCTTACAAGTTCATCAAGAGCAGCTAACCAGAGACTCTCGTGATCCTCCTGTCTCTGCTGGGATTGTAGGATTGTATGTGTGTGCTTGGGATTGAACACAGGTCCCCGTGTTTGCAAGGCAACCACTTTACAAACTGAGCCATCCCCTCAGCTCTAACTTCCTTTCATTTTGAGTAGATTTCTTCCATCATGACACTCTATTCAGGACAATTTGTTTCTTCCTTTCATACCAACGCTTCCCTCTGCCTCTTGGTGGCTGAATAAGACTCTGTGTTTGCTGCTCTCTACAAATATTCATCATGGTTGCTTTGAGCCCCAGGAGCAGGGAGTTGACAAAAGATAAGGTCTCCATCTCTTCAAACATTCCCACACTGCTCTGCTGCCAAGTCATTAAGCAAAGCAAACTCCTCTCCCACATGGGCTGTTAACTTTTATTTGTTCAGTGCTGCTCTTAAACATGGCTGGCCTGAACTCTCCTTTTCCCCCCAGGATGGAGGAGTGAATGCTCAGCAGTGGCTCTGATCACAGCTGCTCTGCTGCTTTCCTGGCCTAACTCATAGGAGCCTTAGGAGGTAGTCTGGTGCTTTGAGCCTGACTCATTTACATTCACACTCACACAGTTCTATGTCCTTTGTCCTAAGGAAACACATTTATTTTGATCCTTTGGTGTGCCTCATGGTAGATGCCAGGGCTGTGTTGATGAGTATAGTTCATAAAAAGTGAAGAGAACATTTCTCTAAGCCTATCAGAAGCTTACAGCCTGATAAAGAGGGTAGAAAGAAAACATATAAATGACTGTGACTAGTAAGGGTAGCTGGTGAAAAAGACAAACATTTCATTTAGTGGTGTAATCACAGATAAGTTGTCCATGCTCCTCTAAACAAACCCTCACCCACACTCATGAAACTCATTGGGTCAATAAAAATAAAGTCATGAGAAGCTGGAGAGGTGTCTTAACAATTAAGAACACTGACTGATCTTCCAGAAGATCTGAATTAAATGTAAAACACCTATATGGCAGCTAACAAGTGTCTGCAATTCCAGTTCTATGGGATTGGATGCCCTCTATTTCTGGCTTTCACAGGCACAGCATACATGTGGTACACAGATATTCATACAGGCAAAACACCCAAGCACAGTAAATTACAATAAATACATCTTAAAGAACTAAAGTAATGATGGCAGAAAGGGTACCATTTGGGAGAAGAAGGGAATCAGAAATGGGAGGAGAGGAAGAGAGGATAAGGGTAGGGAATATGGCACAAATGCATTATACACATGTATGGAAATGTCATAATAAAGCTCACTATTGTGTCTAATTAAAATTTTAATAAAATATAAAACAGTACTGTATATGGAGCTATCAGAATAGAATAAATACTTTGGATAAAAATAAGTAGGGTAATTCTTTGTCAACTTGACATAAATTAGAGTTATGTGAGATGACATGAAACGATATCAGAATTGAAAAAAAAAATGCCCCTACCATATTGACCTGTTGTTCATTGTCTTGATTAATGATTGAAGTGGAAGGATACAAGTTACTATGGGTGCACCAACCCTGATCTGGTGGTCCTAGGTGCCATAATAAAGCAGGTGTAGCAAGTTATGAGAGACAATAAGGAAGACCCTACTATGGCTTCTGCTTCCGTTCCTGCTTCCAGGTTCCTGCCATGAGTTCCTTCCTTGACTTTTAGCAGTGATAGAGTGAGACCTGAGAGTTGTGAGCTAAAATAAACCCTTTCTCCATATGCCCTTGGTCCTGGCACTTTATCACAGCAATAGAAACCCTAGAAAGTAAGGACTACCAGATCAACAGGAGAATCTTTAGATTTTCAGTGGAGTGGCCAGGGTGCATTCACTGAAGAGTGAACTGTGCATGAAGACTTGTAGGAGGTGAAGAAGAAGCTACAACACCAGAAGGAAGAAGTTTTGTGATAGAAGAAACACAAGACACAGTCATTAAACATTATTAATATTTGTTTTGAAAATAACATATGCTGTTTTATTATGTATATGTGTGTTTGTCTCTGTAAGGTACATGTCAGCACAGATTCCACGGAGGCCAGAAGAGGCATTTAATGCCCTGGAACATTAAAGGCGTTATGGGTGGTGATCCGCCACCCTACATGGGTTCTGGAGCCTGAACTCAGGCCCTCTACAAGCACAGTAAGAACTCAATTGCTAAGTCATCGCTCCAGCCCCATTTTCATGTTCTGGCCTGTTAATCATTGTGGGTACAATGATTAAT
This sequence comes from Psammomys obesus, assembly GCF_907164565.1. NCBI lineage: Eukaryota > Metazoa > Chordata > Mammalia > Rodentia > Muridae > Psammomys > Psammomys obesus. The sequence continues at coordinate 63,534,829 of NW_026585504.1, read as the reverse complement.
AAAGTATGATTCTTATCTTCAGAAAGCTTATCATCTAATACAGAAATCAGGACAAAATGTGGAACTGGGATACATAGTGGTTGCTGATTAAGGATACTAAAGATTTGTGGGAGAAAACATGTTGAGGGGAAGGCAACATTGCAAACCATTTGCTAAGAAGGTATTTGTTATAGACTTCAGAAACTAGCATTTTAATAGTGGGGTAGTTCCAATTTGTTTAGAAAATCCTATATAAAAGATCTCATGTTCAAAATTCTGTACAAAAAATAATAGTAAAGACTCAATAAATAAATTTTCTTCAGTTCACTTTGTGACTTTCCACGACTTTTCAAGAAACAGAGCTATTAGTAAAACTTGATGTAAAGCAGGTTTTATGTAGACACTCAGTTACCGGCAGCCTAAGCGACAGGTTGCATGTCTGGACATGGGATAAGAGTAAGTTTGAATTCAGCCTGGGCACATACCTTGTTGCTTCATACAATCGTGTCATCTACAGAATGAGAAGTTTCTGTTCAGTGGTCTTTGAGGGCCATGGTGGTTCTGATCTTTCCTCATGACTGTTTGACACGCGCAAGTAGATCAATTTTTTTCAGACTCTTTATTGAGTGGTCACTATGTGCCATGCATGCATAGTTCCAGAGTTTGACGTGCAGTGGTGACTGTAAAAGACAGGGTCCCACACAGTCTGTTAGAGAGGATGCACCAGCACACAAATTCACCTCAGAGATTGATGGGATTGTTAAAGTACCATCAACAGAGCAACACTATAAAATGCACAGTAATAGGAGAGGTAATAGGAAAGAGAGCCATGAGATCGGAGGAGTACTATTTCAGAAAGGGTTTCGGGAAAGTGAGTGAAAAATGACATCGTAGCTGTAACATGACAATTAAGGAGAATGTCCTGTAATCCAGCTGGAAGAGGAATTGCCCAAATGTTTAAATGATGCTTGAAGGATGCAAATAAGTTTCTGAAGCAAAAAGCGTGTGGTCAGTTTGAGATCTTGGCAGAAAAAAAAATCAGTATAGCTGTGAAGCAGGTTCCATGATGGCTAGTCAGAGTCCAGTGAGATAGATGAGCAGCTGAAGGTACATGTCACCACGCACGGTGATCTGAGTGCTGTTCTGTGCCCCAAATGGTGGAAGAGCAAGCTGACTCCTGGAAGTTGTTCTTTGACTTCCAAACATGTATCATGGCACATGCATCACACATACATACACAAATAAATAAACAAATAGATAAATAAGTAAATAAATAAATGGAATGCCAGCCAGAAATAGTTCAGACTTTGTGGCCCAAGTTAACAAAGGAAACTGCTCAACTTTGCTGTTGTATTCCCAAAGACTGGACATATGTTAAATAATAAGCTGTGGCTTTGCTACAACAAAACTTTTTAAAGTTTTTTTTTTTTTTAAACACAGTGAGTAAATAGGTGACGGCCATCATCAGAAGAACTCTAGATGAAGCTGTTTGAAGTCCACTTCCAAGTGAACAACACCTTCAAGTTTTGGGAGAGTGATACATGAGGCACAAGATCTGTGCTCAGAACCTTTGTCCTATATTTCTCTACGTTGAGGCTAAACTGTGTTCTTTATCCTATGCCTTATTTTATAACAGACCATGAATCTAAAGTAGGTATTTCTTTGAGCTCTGTGCCTTATACCAATCATTGAATCTACTGGTTGAATTATATTACAGCCAGCTAGTCAAAAATACAAGAGACCCAGACATGTGGCTATCTTCTAAAGTGGGAGCCATCTCTTTGAAACAGGTCTTTAATTTGTGGGACAGCAGGTTAACTTTATGTTAGCTGTGTCAGAACTGAATTAATTGTTAGGATAGCCAAATGATGTCATGAAAATAGTCAATGGAGCTGGAAAGAAGACTGAGTGGATGAAGAACTTGCTATGTAGACATGAAAAACAGAGATTGGATTCCCAGCATTCTATTAGCTTTGGCGGGCTTTGTGGGACACCTATAGTCCTAGTGCTTAGAAGGGAGAAATATAGGCTTTTCAAGGCAAACTGTCTAGCTAAAGTAGTCTTGAGAAACCTTATCTCAACCAAACATGGGCAGTCATTGAAGAAGACATCCGACATCAATCAATTACTTCCACATGAATGTGTACACTCATGCACACACAGCTGCACACACAACCATGCACACCTAACAATACATGTGTAAAATTATGTAACACACACAAACACACATACTCATACCCATGAGCATGCACACACTCGAAACAAACAAACCAACCAGAAAATTGGTCACTATAGGAAAAAGCCTATATTTTTAGTGGTAGAGGTGTTGAGAGGGGTGAGATAAAGGAGTTTTACTTTATATTCAGTGTGCTTTTATAACCATTATATAGCTTTTTATTCCTGCTTGCACTATTGCCCCTATAATCCATTCTCCAAGCACTGTTTGTGTAGCTTTTATAACACAATCTGATCCCATAACACAGTTAAAACTCCTCTGAGCTCATCCCACTGAGGAAAGACTGTCTCCTTCCTGAGACCTATGAGGCTGTCAGTGATCTGTCTAGAAGATGACGCCCAGTTTAGAAGCCATCCACAAATCTAGATGTCCCCCACACTTCTGATCAATAGGCTATAAATATAAGATTCACATACCTGTCTTCTCAGGTTCAGTATTTACTAGAATGCGCTGAACCGAATAAAGTAAAAAAGGAGGACGCACGAGGCAGACACACATGAAGAAATTGAGCAGACAAGGGTCCTGAGTACCACTTTTGGTCTCCGTGCTGTTCTGGAGTACTCTCCTAAATTTTTGTTGTAGTCATGTTTCTGGAAGATCTCTGTACTCTGTATTTGTGGTGGTTTCATGGAGGCATGAGCAAATGCTAACTCAGTCTCCAGATCTTCTCCTCAACTAGGAGGATGGGAATGAGCTGTGGAGAGCAGCCCCAAGCAGGAGCTCACCCTGTGTCATCACACTGGACCACAAAAAGGCTTCTGTGCCCACTGACTCAAAGAAGCAGGGACTGTGTCTAAATCCCTATCCTCAAGAGATGACAGGGGTTTTAGGAACCTGTGCTGCTTGCATACTAATCAACAGAATCACTTTTATTTCATTTGTACAGAGTTGCTTCTGAGATTAGCTTTACTGATAGAAGATTAAGAAAATTTTCTGGAGGGTTAAAAAGGGATAAGAAACAAAACCCATGAAAGCTATGTATAGGATCAATAGCCATGATAACACGTGTTTGGCTTTTCATCTAAGTTCACCCCTGTTTAGATTCTCTCACATAATATGTAATAGATATGTAATATATTTATATAATACATATATATATATATATGGAGGATTTATTAGAATAGCTTATAGACTGTGGTCCAGTTAGTCCAACAATGGCTTCCTACCAAGAGAAGTTCTAAGAATCCAATAGTGGTCAGTCCACAAGTCTCCCTGTCAAATCTGGTCTTCAGTATACTCCAGAATTCCAAAGAACGAGGCTCTAGTGCCAGTGAAGGAACGGTCTTGCCAGCAAAAGTGAGAGCAAACAGGCAAAGAGAGCATGCTTCCTTCTTCAGTGTTCTTTATATAGACTGTCAGCAGAAGCTGTGGCTCAGATTAAAGGTGGATCTTCCCACCTCAAAAGATCCTGATTAAAAGTGGGTCTTCCCACCTCAGGTGACTGAGAAAGAAAAATCCCTCACAGGTGTATCCAGCCACTACTGTTTTAGTTAATTCCAGATGTGGTCAAGTTGACAACAAAGAGCTGCTTCAGAGAAAAATAGATCTGGGAGGAGTTTGGGAAAGAAGTGAAGCAGGGGTGAAAATCTCAAAATGCATCGTATGCATGTGTGAAATCTTCAGAGAATTCATAACATTATTTTTGTAAAAACATTGACCATCACAGGAAGGTAATTTTACCCACACTATGCCTGCTAAAACATATAGTAATATCTCTAAATAGGGATAAAAATATCTGAAAAATACCTTTCTTTTCTTTGTTTAATGATCAATAGTCAGGCATGCAGGGGTTGTGGTGTCACAATTTTTGTGGAGAGATTCTGACCAGTGATTTCCAGAAACTGAGCATCAAGAGGTAGAAACAGTATATGCCTATTCTGAGAATTCAATTCTACCAGAGATTCTTAAAATAACAATGTTATGTTTTATATGACAACTTATCAGGAACTTAAACTCTACTTCACCACAGTAACTATTGTCATAATCACTTGTTATCAGGCACTTTCAGAGAGCAGAAAAGGCGAGGTTCTTATTTTACTCATAAACACATTTTAAAAAGATGTTGAGATACAGTACTGAGGAAGCCAGGTTACAGGTGAAGAGGAGGGAATCTAAAGGGAAAGAGCGCCTTAAGGGTGGAATCATACAAAGGGAAGTGGGTGGGTTATTTCTCATAGGCAGGGAGAAATTTAAGAATGCCCAGTGTAAGGAGAACTCTGTGAATAGGAGATAACATAATATAATTGGAATACAATGACTGTAGAAAGAGTCTAAAACAGTGGCAGCAAATACAGTAGGTGGTCAGATGGAGGAGTGACCTCAGAAGGCAGACAGCTACTCCTTACAGAGCAGAAAAGGCCCTTGAGTTTACTAAAAGCTGAGGAAAAAGAGTTAACATTATTCTGCTATCTTCCCAAGGTTAGTACAGATGGTGAAGATGAAATATCCAGACTGAATCCGTTAAGCTGTTGTTGCAGAATACAATCCTGACAACTAAATCAAAGACTAGAATCAAGTTTATTGAAAATATACCTTGAATAAGAAAATCATGGATCATCTTCATGTTCAAAAATAGCTATGAATTTCCAGTTTTCACTTTAAATGAAATCAACTTTTGCTTCCAGTGGAAGAACCCAAGGTGATGAAAACAAAGAGGAGAAAGAGAAAACCTTGTTATTGATACAGAACCATAAACTAACAATGGGTCTGTTTCCCCAGGGATTGGGCATATCCTGGCTAGTGGTGTCTAGGCTCCAGTCTTTGTAGGGCAAGCCCAGCTGCTCTTTAGTCAGGTCTTCCTTCCAGGATTGATTGTCCTCTCTAAGGAGTGGCTGTCTGCCTTATTCCCTCTTCTTGTCAGACATTTTCTGGGGAGACAATGGCAAACATCGCTCCACTCTGGATAGAGTACTGACAAGAGAACAAAGAAATTATTTCCCCTTAAATCTAGCATGAGAGGATCAGGACTCCTTCCAGGAGGAGGATGGATGACTGAAAGGCACCTGTGTCACTGAAAAGGGCCTCCCCACCCCCAGCATGGGGGATGATTCTTTTTTTAATTAAATTTTTATTTCTCCCCTATCAGTGGAAAAATAAAAATTTAATTAAAAAAAAAGAATCGTCCCCCATGCTGGGGGTGGGGAGTGGACTTGGGGAGGGGCATGCATGAAGAAGGAGGAGGGAGGGTGGGATCGGGAGGGGAGGAGGGAGGGGCTTATGGGGGGATACAAAGTGAATAAAGTGTAAATAATAATAATAATAATAAAAAGAAAAAAGAAAAAAAGAAAAAAAGAAGACTGAGAAGTGACACAGAAGGTATAAAACACAACTCTATTGGGCAGAACAGCTATTTATTATAAATTTCTTTGGTAATACACAGGAGATAAAATACAGTAATATGTGTTTTCTGAGTTCCATAGAGAGACACATCCTCATTGAATATACCAGTAGGCATTCAAGGAGACATCCACCGTGGGCTTGCACAGGACTACATGCACCCTTGCATGTACGAGAGCATGCACATGCAGACACTGCAGACATGAACACACACATCCCTCATACCACATACAGAGCCTGGCATGGCCATGCCAGGCCACAGACGAAGGTGATGCAGCCAGCCTCAATGAGAGCTGATAAGCTACGGTCAGATAGAAAGGGAGGAGGTCCTCCCCATTAGGGGACTAGGGAAAGGTCATAGGAGGAGAAGAGGGACAGTGGGTGGGACTGGGAGGATACGAGGGAGGGGGCTGCAGCTGGGATACAAAGTGAATAAATTGTAAAAATACATATGCAAATAATATTAAAAAAATAAAAAATATATTTTTGTATTAACTACAGTTTATTCACATTGTATCCCAGCTGTAGCCCCTCCCTCACTCCTTCCCAATCCCACCCTCCCTCCTTCATCTCCTCCCATGCCCTTCTCCCAGTCCACTGATAGAGGAAGTCCACCTCCCGTTCCATCTGACCCTAGTCTATCAGGTCTCATCAGGACTGGCTGCATTGTCCTCCTCTGTGGCCTGGCAAGGCTGCTCACCCTCAGGGGGAGGTGAACAAAGAGCCACTGAGTTCCTGTCAGAGACAGCCCCTGCTCCCCTCACCAGGGAACCTACTTGGGGATGATTCTTGAAAGCAGCATCCTTTTCTGGCTCCTCGGACTGGCAGGGTATTACACAGCAGAATGTCCCTCCACAGCAGTTGTTACTGCTTACCCTGCCTATAGGAAAGGCCTCACAGGTTTAATAAACGTGATCAGCTTCCCAGCCTCCCGGTCCAGGGAGCCTCCCTCCTCCCTTCAGGAGCCAATGCTGTGGCTTAGAGGAGGTGCCTTCCGAGTACCTCTGAGTAAACACCCACGGTGATGCTGTCATTTGTCTGTTTACTCATTTATTAATTAAATCCTAAGGCATAAGGACAGTGCTGGCCACACCTGTGGTCATGTGACACACAAAGAGAGAGGGGAGACATAGGCTCTTCTAGGAGCCATAGCTGACCTTAAACATACCTGTGTGCTGTGACATCATCAAACATACCAGTGTGCTGTGTCACCAAAGGGTACAGGCTGGCCAAGTCATTATTGAGGAGATTTTTGACACATAAGAAATGTTAAGGACTTCATTGTTAGAAATCACATCATGGCTTGGGGCTGTTGAGCCCTTTCACTGCAGCTATTATGAGCAGATATATGCATCTAGCTATAAAATTATATACTGTATTTTAAAAGCAGACTAAAAGCTTAATGTAACAATATTTCATTAATACCTTAACAATTTTATTATGTGTTAAAATATGTTGAGTGCATTAAATTAAATATTTTATTCATGTATTAAATTTTACATAATAAAATTAAATTTAGCATGTGAGAAAATCAATATTTTGGATAATCAAGTTACTATTTGTTACTTTGCATGTAATATAAATATATATCATAGTATATTAATATATTAATCAATAAAATATGTTAACATATTAATCATACAAGTTTAATGAACTGTATTTGTTTTAGTACATTAAATAATATAATCAATTAGCATTCTCCTCTATTAAACATGGCTGTTTTACATATTTATATATATATACATATATATATATATATATATATATATATATATGTATGTATGTCTTGCACTGTGTCTTTGTGGATGTCATAGGTCTAGATTCACTGGGTAGATAAGTAGTCTCTTAGATTACCATATAAATTAAAACTTTCTTAAACAGAAAATCAATTTAGGTTGAAGGAGAATCTTTAGCCTCAAAACTCAGAGTCACTGGAGTTGCAAGCTGCAAGATATATGCAGCTTCTTAATGTTTGCCCATTTTGCCCTGGTAGATAGTTGAAGGGAAAAAGAATTTGTTGAATTAACAGTTTTCAGTTGCTTTAGTTACTTGTCTCATTGTTGTGGTAAAATGCCTGGTAGAAGTGGGTTAAGCAAGGAGATGCCCCGTCTTAGTCAGCGTTCTGTATTGTGAAGAGACGGCACGACCACAGCAACTTTTATAAACAAAATCGTTGAATTGGGGCTTGCTTACAGTTTTAGAGGTATAGTCATTATTGTTATGATGAGGACCATGACAGTATACACGCAGACATGGTGTTCAAGAAGTTGAGCACCATGGCCCCAGGAAGAGAGAGCAAGGACGGATGGTAGGCATGGTTTGAAATCTCAAACAGTGACACAGTTTCCCCAACAAGGTTATACCTCCTTATCCCTCCCAGGGTAGCACCACTCTCTAACAACCAGCCATACAAATATATGAGCCTGTGAGGGCCATTCCTAGTCAAACTACCACAGGTTCTCAGCCTATTATGTAGAGCCATTTATATCTAGGGAGGGTCTTTCTACATCAGTTAACCCAACCTAGAAATCATTTCATAGACATGGGCTAAAGTTTGTCTCTTTATTGATTCTATATCTTGTCATGTTGACAATCAATATTAATCATGAAACACACCAAGCCTTTCACGGTTTGCATCTATTTATCTATCTATCTATCTATCTATTATCTATCTATCATCTATCTATCTATCCATCCATCCATTCATTGTATACACTTATTTGTTATATGTGTATATGCATATGTACATATTATATGTATATGTGTGGGCAAGTGTACCATGCTGTGTGTGCTCAGAGAACAACTTACACAAGTCTGTTCTCTCTTCTCATCTGGGTCCTGGCAATTACTGAAGTTGTCAGGCTTAGGTGCAACTCTGTTTAGCTGCTGAACTACCTAATCAGTTCCTTAAAGGTCTTCTCAACAACAATTGAGGTAGTCTCACAGAGTGGATTTGGAGAATCATTTATGAATGTTTTATCTTCTGTGTAATCTCTTAGCAAGCATGTGAATTCACGCAAATTCTCACTCTTCTTTAATATCATATTTCCAGTTTCGTTTACTCCATAAATCCTGTCATTCTTTCCTGTTATTCCCCTTGCTATGCTCATTTGACACTCCATACAGGTTAAGCACAGATGTTGTTTATCATTTATGCATCAATTCTGGTTTCACCTGCAAGAAAGCACTACCTATCTTGAATTCATTGTATTCTAATCCATGGAGCATTTTTGCACTTGTAGCTCTGAATGGCTTTTGTTCCTGTGGTGCCCTTCACTACCTAGGGTACTTATGTATAATGTTTGAAATTCTGAGACAAATGGAGATTTTTCAATTCATATTTGTTATATTTATTGCACAGATAACAAAGGAAGCAAGATTTAGAGATGTTGGATAGCTTTCCACAATTATGTTCTAACTTCACCAGCAATGAAGCAGTGACCAGTTGGACTCTAAGGCTGCTTAACCCATTGGTGGACATTAAGATTTATGCTTTGAACAGTGCGGGACACTGACGATGACATTCATTGACTTGGACATCTTCCTCCCATCCTACCTCCTGTAGATATCTTTATCTGGCAGAAAGCTTTTGGAAATCACATCCTAGGGCTGATAAAGAAAGGCTCAAGTTAAGCCTTGCAGAGTTACTTGGAGGATTCTATGAGAATCATGGGGTCATAACAAAATCCTACTGAGCAGAAGCATAAATGTTATCATATTGCAAGTGATTGATGTCTGCAGAATAGTTGGAGTGAGTGTGTGTTACATTTGTGGCTGGTAGATTAAGGAAAGCTGGATGCTGAGTTCTTGGATCCATGACACCAGAAGTTTTACTTTCTGCAGCTCAAGTTCTTTAACATTCCAATATCATTAAAACTCTTTTAGCATGGTCAGGGACTTCTACTCAGACCTCCTTTAAAGACTTCAGCTCTATACCACCATTTCAACATATTTGTTATATAGAGCGTTTAGGATATACATATATACATAAATAATATATTATATATAAAGATATAAAATATAAATGTTGACTTATTTACTCTTCAAATTACCTTAGAACATATGTCATTACTCATTCTGACTTACAAATGGGAAAACTGAGGGGCCTATATTCGGGACTATATAAGTTAATGTGTAAGTAAAACAAACAAGGACTAGTGCCAGGATATTACACCAGAATTCGTGCATGTAGTGGCCACACTCTTTTAAAACTGTACTACATCTGTTTGTTTGTTTGTTTGTTTATTTGTTTGTTTGTGTGGGTGTGTGCAGGTGTGCATCTGCTTTGGCACATTCATGTAAGTCAGGGGAGAACTTCTGGAAGTTTATTCTTCCTTCCACTGTGTGGATTCCAGAGACCAAATGCAGATCTTCCAGCTCAGTAGCAAATACTGAGCCCTCTTACCAATCCTATTTCTTCTTTTAGTTCTTGGGAGTTTATTCATAGTGTGTGTATGGGCCAGGCCCTCTTTCATCTCCCGGGTTGCATCAGGCTGCCCTACTTTCAGGGATCCCTTGTGTCTTTTCTTACCGGAACATCTGTCTGTTTTTTTCTGGGGTTATCTCAATACTTTTTAGAGTGTTCCCCAAGCCATGACTTTTTCTGTTGGGTGTGATGGGCACATTGTCCCATATTGAAATTTCTGATAGAACTGTCTGTGGCCCTCACTAAAAGCTGTGATACCCTCAAGTCCATGGATAATATCTCCCTTGTGTCACTTGGGTCTGCTCTTGTAAATACCAAGTGAAAGGTGATGCAAATGATCTTTCAATTTAGGCCAATTCTTCCCGAATAAATGAATTACTTACCTCTGTGATACTCACTTCTGAGACTGTTTATGTAACAAAGGTAAACAGTTCTTTCTTCAGCACAGCCATCAGGAATGACAGGTTAGTGCTGACTGTCACCCCAGATCTCTGGACTGTAAAATAACGGATGATGACATCTCTTTTACGAAGCTCAGCTTGTATCCCCACAATTTGCCCCCCCCACCATATTTCCTGGGTTTATTTTACCATCTGGGTTTCTGCTTCCCTCTACAACCATTCTTCTCCTTTGTCTAATCACAGTTACAAAGACTGTCTCAAAATCCATATGAGCCTTGGATATGCCACTTGCTTAGACCCTTCCTTATGTATTACAAAAACAACTCTTGAAATCACTGTCTCTGGAAACATTCCCATCCCAGCCTATCCTTTGATTATTTTTTTAAATATTTTGTCTTTAGTGTGCCTATATGTTCTTTAATGGTGATGTTTATGGTTTTAGTTCGCTACATTTACAACTCCAGCAGAATAACAGATGCATCACAGCAGATAATAAAGCGTCACAGAGCTGATGTTAATTGATGTGTTTCTTTCCCAGGTACTCTGCTGCCTCCTAGTGTCATGGGGAGGAAGCTTTCAGTTGGGAGATGGTCCCTTTGAGCTGGAGCCATCCATGGCCAGTGCTCTTTAGATTGAGGAACTCTGTCACAGACAGCGGACTTGACAGACCGTGCTGCCCCTGATAGTTTTAGAAATGCTGCTGCAGCCTAGAGGGAGGCCCTCAGCTACTCTAGCCTGTGTCCCCCCGATGGGCAATTCTGCTTTATTTCCAGAAAGAGTATCTGTGGCAACTTTCTTGGAGGATGATATATATTTTCATGCCTCAATACCTTCTTCCTCTCCTTTTACAGCCATGATGATTTGTTGAAGTCTTTTATGTGGACTTGTTTTTGAAAATTTGCTCTTAGCTCTTAAGGCTACAGTGTAACACATGCTAACATTTAATGAGTCTGGAGAAGCCTTTTAAAAACAGTCTGGACCGCAGGCTGGGGAAATGGTTCAGTGGCTAGAATCTTTATTGTACAAATGTGGGCATCAGAGCCCAGCTCTCCAGCAACCACACAAATGCTAGGTGGGCACGGTGGTCCTCCTGCAATTACAACCTCCAAAAGGGAGGCCGGTTCCTCTGAGCAAGGTGGCCAAAGAGAGTAGCTATATCAGCAAGCTCTGGGATTAATCGAGAGACCCTGCCTCAAAAAATAAGGGGGAAGAGAGTCAGGATGACTCCTGATGTCAGCCTTAAGCCTTCTCCTGCTCATTTCCACCTGCATATTTGCACAAACACATATGTAAGCGCATACACATGAGAAATAGAAATGAAGAATTCTTTAGATCATAAATGAATGTCTAATTTTGCCCCCCTTCAAAAAAAAGAGCTCTTGAAAAGGCCTGTAATAAGGTTACTTCAATGAGGCATGAAACGAGAAAGAAGAGCAAGGGCCTTGAGTTCACCATGGAAACATCAGGCATTGTTTGGGCTGAGTATGTGCAGAGATAATGGTTTCGCAGAAAGAACAGCACTCTGGGTACAAACACAGTGTTCAAAGCCCAGGGTCTGCAGTCTTCACTTCACATCTCTCAGAGCCTCTCCTCAGCATGTGGCCAGCAGAGTCATGGAGCAACACATCCCTCAGAGGATGCTGTGAAAATCTGATGAGATATATACATATACATATATATATATATATATATATATATATATATA
>NW_026585504.1:63464529-63522646 GCF_907164565.1 Psammomys obesus | reverse complement strand
ATATATATATATATATATATATATATATATATATATATATATATGTAAGAGCGATTATCTACAGGCTAAGATCCTTTTCCCTGGAATGAAAGAAGCACAGATTTTTATGAGGCTAGACTAGGATACAAAAAAAATTTCCATCGCAAATTCTTTTTATTTCTTTCTTGTGTACACTTGTGTGTGCACAGTTGTGCAAGATTGTGTGTGTTGTGTGTGTGTGTGTGTGTGTGTGTTTATACACTTCAGTACAGGTGCCCCTGAAAGTCCAGAGAATGCATTGCATCTGAGGTACTCAAAATGGGTTCTAGAAATGCAATCCATCTTCTGCAGAAAAAGCAGGTTCTCTTAACCATGGAGTCATCTCTCCTGTAAATGCCCCGCTTAAAACCAAAAACCAAAAACCAAAAACCAAACAAACATTGTTGCTTACTGCCCTGGAACTGGTCACATAAGGTAGACTGGCAGGCCAGAGGGCCTCAGGGATCCTGCTGTCTCTTATCCTACTGCTGGAATTACAAGGAAGTGCTACCACACCTGGCTACCTTCGTGGGGGTTCTAGAGACAGAACTCATGTTCTCATGTGTTCAAGGCAAGCACTTCACTGCATTCGCTCCCAGCTCCTCTCACAGCTTTTCCATTTTGCTCTTCATCTACATTTTCTGTCCACAGAATTTCATCTCTTATAGGAAAGAGAGGATCTTTAATATTCTCCCACAAATTAGCACAGTGCCTGGGACTTGGGTGTTTAATAATGTTCATTGAATGAATAAAAGGCCTACAGCCTGAGAAGCTTGGAAGTTTTGACTTTTCATTCATTATACATTCTTTCAATTCCCAGCCTGTGTCGTTAATATTTCAAATCTGGAGACTAATGACCTATATCAGCACTCCCATAAAACATATGAACTCTTTGCTGTTTATCATTCTTCCTTTGATTTTTTTCCTTCAATAGTCTTCTTCTCTCTGACTGCTCCACAGCTCCTAATCAAAGCACCCAGCCGGAGCTCTCATGGCACACAACATTCTTTAATTCCACTTGTCTTATCTATAGCCACGTCAAGACACTTATTTGTTACTAGGCTGCTGGGTGCTTCACAGTTGGAGCTACTGAATATCATAGTTCATTTCTGCAAAGACACCCTCCATAGTTGTCTGCCTCCAATCTCCTTTCTTTGTGCCCCTTGCCAGACTCAGGCAGCTTCTCCCACGATTCCTCCCCGATCAGCTGTTCATTTTCCCCCTGCTGTTGTCACTGATAATTTCCAGGTTAAATCTTATAAGTGGAAATTGGATCCCCAGCTGGAGATGAAAGACAGCCCCTCGGAGGAGTCATAACTGCAGACTGTTGCTCGGTGGGTAGAACAGTTGAAGATGACAGATTTCAGAGCTTTGGAATCACCCTGCTGTCCATCTAAGAGCACCTAGAGTGGAGATTAGATTCTCCTAGGGAGAGCAATATTTGCACCCTTTTACTCACAGCCTGGGTGAGGGTGATTTGAGCCAGGTAAGTGAATTTTTCAGTAGTTTTCTGTCATTTTTGAGAAATAAGTTGGATAAAGTGATAATGTGGGCTGGATAGAAAGTGATTTATAAAGATTGGCCTGCTTTCTAGGCATTCAGCTATCTCAAATACAGGGAATCTTTCATTTTTTCCCTCCAGAATAAAACCTGCCTTCTTAGATTTAAACAACAGAAGTAAAAAGATTTCAGATGGTAAGTTTTGCAACCCCCATGGTTCCAACTAGAACACCTGTTATTTACTTTTTATTATTTATTTATTAATGCAGCTGATATTTTGGAGTAGGTACCACTTCCAAAGACTGAGGATATTAGTAATCTTATCCTTGGGCTGAGGGGATGGCTCAGTGAGTAAAGTGCTTGCCATGCGAGCCTGAGAACCTATGTTCAGATCCCCAGTACCCATGTACCCAAAACATGCTTGCTGTCCCTGTAATCCCAGTTCCGGGGAGACAGAGACAAGTATCAATCACTGGAGCACACTGGGCAGCCATACTAGCTTAATCAGTGAGCTCCAGATTCATTGAGAGATGCTCTCTCAAAATATAAGGTGGTCAGAGACTGATGAAATGACTCGGTGTTTAAGAACACAAACTGCTTTTGGAGAAGATTCAAATTTGGTTCCCAGCGCTATTTTGGGTGGATGACAACTACCTATAACTCCAGCTCTGGAGGATCTGACACCCTCTTCTAGCTTTCAAAGGCACCTGCACTTACATACACACACCCTCAAAGACACATGTTGAAGTATGATAAAAGTAAGATAAATCTTAAAAAAAGATGAAGTGGAGATTGATAGAGGGAAACACTGTTGAGCCTTGGACTTCCTGTGTATACACATAGGTAAATACACCTGCTCTCTCTCTCTCTCTCTCTCTCTGTCTCTCTGTCTCTCTCTCTCTTTCTCCCCTAGCGTTATGGAGTTGGTTTTTTCATGGGTAAGAATGATATCATCAAGATAACAGCTTCTGCACAGTGGATGTGGTCTAGAGGAAACTTCTACACACTTTCTCTGACAGAGTTCACACTAATGAATAAGAAGGACCAGTTCTCAAACACCCTCTCTCTGTCCCCCTGAGGCCTTTGTAATGGCATGGGGGTATCATACAGTCTGTGCTATTCTTGAGCTCATTACGCCTTAAACTTGGGATCCTCCTGTTTCTACTGCTAGGATGATATGTTGGGACCGTCACATCAGATTTTCCCAGTGCTGGGGCTGAAACCCAGGGCTTTGTGCATGCTAATCAAGCACTCCAGCAGCTGAGATGCATCCAATGCATCCGCTGCCACCACCCAGAGTTCTTTACTGGACTCTTCACTGAATTTGGCTTTTCAAAGGTTTTAAATACATAGACCAAGCATCTTCTGACCCATAGATACTGGATCATTCACAGTAATTTGCCCTTCATATTTAACCAGTTGTTATAATTTTCAGTTGAAAGCAGTACAAATTGGAAAAAGAATCATAAAGAGTAACTATGAGAGAGAGGTGATGGAGGCAAGAGGCATGGTCAAGTCTATGGGTGCTCCTAATGCCTGTGAATGACCACATGTGAGTGTAATGATGAAGACTTGGCTTTAGAAGAAGGGAGAATACCAGGGAAGGGGAGAAGTGTCAAGATTGTGATTGGAGCTCTTTTGCCATGTCGCCTGGACACTGTGCTGCCCCACACTGCATGATGTGTGCTGTTCAGTAGGAGTTCTCCAGGACACACTGTTTTCACCCAGGACACAGGAGCAGTGTGTTTCTGTACCCAGCCCTGGACTGCATGTGTCAGCATTTTTTTTTGTAGTGTCAAGGCATAGAGGTTGGCTAGGCTAAAAGTACTGATCAAGCACATACAATGTGCCAAGTATTCTCAGCAGTATGGACTCAGCTATAAATAAGAACAGTAAAATCCATGGTTTCAGGAACTGAGACTCTAATGGAAGAGACAAGAAGGCAATAAATATGTAAATTAAAGAAGATCAAATAGGAAACTGAAGGTAATCAATGAGACTTTTGAAGGAAATACAGGTGAGGACTAACCAGATGGGTAAATGTTTATAGAGGCTTTTGCCACTAGGGTAAAGGGTCTCTTAGGATTTGGGTACCTTTAACTCGTTCAGCACAGATTATTGAGTACCTTCCATGTTCTGCATCTTTAGAGGCTGAATGGGTTCATTGATTTCACATGTAATGAGCTTCCTAGTAATTGTTAGATAACAGATATGGTATGGATTTGGTAGTTCTTGTTATTAACATACACATTCCTTAAATTTCTCTTAGTTGTGTTATACAATATGCAGCGTAAATGAGTATAATTGTACTTTAAGCAGTCAGAGGGAATAACATAAAGATCTGGCAGATGCATATTGAAGGAGAAGGCTCTGGTTTCCATGGAAACGTGGAGATCTGTTAAGGAGGAAGTGAGTAGTGAGATCTCATCCAAGACTAAATTTGTTCTCAGAGAACAAGGGGAACAATGACTTAGGGACAAGAGTGACCTTTGAGGGATGTTTGATAGAGGTCTAGGAAAGGGATAGTAGTGGCTTGAGATAGGGTTTTCGCAGTAAAAATGATAGGATGTATCAAACACATCATAGTGTGAAATATATAAAATATAATAGACATCAGATGTGATGGCTAGAGTTGTCAGTGCCACACAACCTAGAATTCTGGAAAGAGAATTTCAGTGAGGAATTGTTCAGTTTAGTTTGGCCTATGGGCACCTGTGAGGAGATTGTCTTGGTTGCTTACTTAATGTGGGAAGACCCAGTGCAAAAGTGAGCAGTAGAATTCTCTGGTTTTAAATCCTGTACTGTCAGAGGAGGAAACAAGCTGAGCCTCAGGCGTGCATGCATTCATTTGACCTCTGCTCTTGACTGTAGATATGATATGACTAACTGTCTGAAGCTCCTGCCACTGTAGCTGCCCCACAATGATGGATTAACACCTGGAATTGTGGACTAAAAGAAACCCTATATCATTTAAGTTTCTTTCCATTGTGGTATTACAGAAATTGCATAAATTAAAGAATAGAAGTGAAGATAAAATGTCAGATATATCACGGGGGTAAATAGGCATTTTTGAAAGACAGATAAATGAATGGATAGATTTATTCTATTTTTTTTTGCATTGTTACTCCATTGATTGAGAATATGAAACTGAAAAGGAAAGAGAGAAGTTACATTTCTGCATGAAAGTTGGGTAGACGTGTTTTGATACTTAATAATGAGAGGAGAGTTTATGGGCAGAGAGGAGAGAATTTGTTGTGGACAAATAAATAGATGGATCATCATTTGCTTCTTAATGTTTGGCTTTCCACATTATGCAGCCGAGGTTGTACCTATACAAACATGAGACTGGAGATTTTAGAATGGGTAGGTGTTTGGAAAGCATCAGTATCTATAACTTCAAGTCAGAGGAGGATCAAACCATCAAAAAGAAGAGAATGATGGGATTTGAAGACTGGAGTCTTTCGGAACTTGGACGTCTAGGAGTTGGTGGACCGACAGTAAGAGAAGGTGGGGAGAAGACAGAAGTAACTTGAATGGATGTAGCAATGTGAACCCCAGAGTCCCTGTTAAGTTATGACCCAAAAGTAAGGTGACAGCAAATTCAATATTCTTCTTGACCAAGAATGTGTCTATGAGTGACAGTTTTCAGAATATGATGACAATGGAATGAGTTTGATGGGTAATAATCAAAATAAATGAGAGTCAACGGATGGCATTGGTTTTTTTGTTTTTCATTTTTAAAATAATTTTTTTTTCTGAGAAATATAGAACTGGTTCTTTGTTGGCTCTGTACTCAGGATTCTGAGTTAAAGTAGATTCTAGGAAGAAGTGGGAGTGATGAGAAAATCCAGGAAACACTGTGGCTTTTCCCTTTTTACTGATAACCCTAGGCTGTTGTGCAACAGTTGAAGAAAGAGCAAGAGTCTTGTTTCATAGGCCTGGCCTGCTGCACCTTTGCTGGCTGGCCTCCTCACAGATGAGCAAGGCAGTTGCTCCACCGCTGAAGACGGGCTCGCCTCATAGCTGCAGATATCTTGATCCCTTTGTGTAGCCTTGCAGAATATGAGAGCACAGGCAGGGACATTCTAGAGATAAAACATCTCACGAAGTCTCCCAGTGGTAACTCGGAACATGGGGGAAGAAAGTTTGAAAGAAAAATAATGGTTTTTCTCCATGTAAATCCCCCTCTCTTCTTTGAACTATTTGGTACATATTGTTTGACTTTTCCAAGATATAAACAAGCTTTAGACACTGAACACAGGACATTCAAAATAAAATCAAAGGAGTATTCCAACCAAGTCTGAATATATGAAACCAATGGGCTGATGGGGGTTGTGTTACAGAATTATGGGTGACTAGGGGCATTTTCATTGCCAAAAAGCACCCACCCCAGAAAGAGGGACCCTTCATGGGGCCTGGATCTTTGTGTAGTCATGCAAGCAGCTCAGCCAACTGGAGACTCCCTACCTCAAAGAAACTGTTCAATGGGTATAAACGTGGGGACGTACCTTGTGAACTGTGTACATGCAGAAACAGCTTGAGACTTCCTGAGCCTTGTAAGTTTCATTTACTTCCGGTGCTGACACAAACTAGAATCATTTCAGAAGAGGGAATGTCAGCTGAGAAAATCCACTGATCAGATTGGTCTATGGGCAGGCTTGTAGTGCTTTTTCTTAACTGGTGGTTGTTACAGGCTGGACCGGGTCACTGTGGGCGGGGCCAGTCCTGATGGGCGGGGCCAGTCCTGAGCAGGCTGAGCAATCCTTTGAGCTGCCTGTTTCCTCTTCTCAAATGCTCCTCTTATACAGATGACATGTTTCTGGCATCAGTTTAAATACAATTCCTTAAAAGGCACACTCTGAAGCTAGAAAGATGGCTCATTTTCTTGCTTTTGCAGAGGATACAAGTCAGTTATCAGCACTAGTGTTAGATGGTTCACATCTCTTTGCACAGCTGTCTTCTGTCTCCATAGGGTACTTGAACTCATGTATGGACAGGTACACACATACACATAATTTTAAAAAAAATAAAATAAATCTTAAGAAAGATAGTCCTTGAAAAATTAGTTTAAGTCTGGCCCATTATGCCACTCCATTTCCTTTATGGCTTCTCACTCAGCTTCTTTACTTTTTTGCTCATTGTGTATCTCCCCTATCAGCATCCCTAAAGCACACATTTCCATTTTCCTACCATATGCAGAGAGCTTTCACAATGAGGAATATATGAGTGTGCTCAATAAATTCTGATTAAAGGAAGTGATGCATAAGCATGCCAGGGAGAGTGCTGTACTTATAAGGACCATTTTACCCTCATTTCATGTTGTAGAGATACCAGGTGCTTTTCTGACTCCTCTCTCTCCCACCACAGTGTCTCACACATAATATAAGCACAATAAGTAGTTTTAAGATGAGTTAATGACAAATAAGGAAATCATGAAATTTGCAGGTAAATGGTGGGACCTAGAAAGGATCATCCTGAGTGAGCTGTTCCAGAAGCAGAAAGACACACACAGTATATACTCACTCATATAGACATATAACATAGGATAAACCTACTAAAATCTGTACATCCAAAGAAACTAATCAAGAGAGAGGACCCTGACTAAAATGTTCAATCCCCATCCTGAAAGGCAAAGAGGATGGACATCAGAAGAAGAAGAAAACAGGAAACAACCTAGGAAACTGCCACAGAGGGCCTCTGAAAGCCTCTGCCCTCCAGACTATCAAAACAGATGCTGAGACTTATGGCCAACTGTTGGGCAGAGTGCATGGAATCTTATGTAAGAAGTGGGAAATAGTAAGAGCTGGAGAGGGCAGGAAACCCACAAGGAGAGCAACAGAACCAGAAAATTTGAACACAGAGGTCTTCCCAGAGACTCATACTCCAACCAAGTACCAGGCATGGAGATAACCTAGAACCCCTGCACAGATGTAGCCCATGGCAGTTTAGTGTCCAAGTGGGTTATATAGTAATGGGAAGAGGGACTGCCTCTGACATAATCTGATTGGCCTGCTCTCTGATCACCTCCCCCTGACGGGGGAGCAGCCTTACCGGGTCACAGAAGATGACAATGCAGCCACTCTGGATGTGATCTGATAGACTAAGAGCAGAAGGAAGGAGAAGAGGACCTCCCCTCTCATTGGACTTGGGAGGGGCATGTGTGAAGATGGGGGTGGGAGGGTGGGATTGGGAGGAGAGGAGGGAGGGGCTCATGGGGGGATACAAAGTGAATAAAGTGTAATTAATTAAAAAAAGATGAGTGAATGAGAAAATCCATTTATGTTTCACGTGCTAGTGTAGCCAAGTATACATGACCATGTCTACAATGTCTCCTTCTCCACTGAACACTTAAACTTAGTATGGTTTGAGGAATAATATTCATATCCACATATTGTTATTCCTTAATCCTTGGAATCCATTTGCCTGTGTGTGCACGCACACTTGCATTTGTGCATTTGTGTATGTGTGTGTGTGTGTGTGTGCGTGTTTGTGAGAATTTCTTCTGAGATAAACTATTTCATCTTGGAGGGAAGATCCCAACACAGGATACTTATTTATTTGTTTGTTTGGTTGGTTGGTTTTTGACACAGGGTTTCTTTGTGTAACAAGCCCAGCTGTCCTGGATTTACTTTGTAGACCAGGCCGCCCCCAACCTCACAGAAATCCTCCCCCTTGTAACAAGCCCTGACCATCCTGGACCCATTTTGTAGACCAGACTGCCCCCGAGCTCACAGAGATCTTCCTGCCTCTGCCTTCCCAGTGCTGGAATTAAAGGCGTGTGTCACCATGCCATGCCTAGTGATATAGGACATTTTTAAGTGAAGGGAAACATTTCACCCTGCAGGGAAATTCCTTTAACTCACCAATTTTCATCTCAAAATCTTCAGGAAGTCATTGAAACTGACAAGATTAACTAGGTCCCTTACCCCTCGAGCATTTATAAGCAGAAGGACTGTTTGAGCGCCACTCAGACTCTCAAACCAGCTGAGTTACCTAAAAGAGGCTCAGACCAACTGAGACACCTGAAAAGGATGCTTTCTTGCCTGTCGAGTTGCCTGCAGGCTGTGAAGGGAGCTCCAGGTTCCCAGCTCTTTGAGCTGTCACCCATGCTGTGGTGACTTGGGTTATACAGCCATGTTTAAGTAATTACTGCTCCTGTAAGTAACTCTTTAGCCATATTACTGTGAGTCACTCTAATTAAGTGCATTGGATCATCGTGCTGGACTTTGGTCAATGGTCAGTTTCCTAATTGGAGCGACTTCATGTTTGTTCACATCTCAAGAATGGTTGCACTCAATAGTGTGTTACTAATGAGAGTTTGAAGATGTGGGTAAATTGATGGTCTCTGGGTGTGCTGGGATCAAAGAGTCATTGTATATGAAGACCAGGGACTGAGCAGGACAGGCAATGACAGAAGCACAGATCAGGGACAGGAGACATAGAATTGCTGGCAGAGTGTTTGTCTGGCGTGCACAAAGTCTTGGGCTTGATCCACAGCACCTCAGAAACTGGATGTGTTGGCTCATACCCATAGCCTCAGCGCTCAGGAAGTGAAGTCGGAGGATCCGAGTTTAAGGTCGTGTTTGGGTATAAAACACATTTGAAGCCATCACGGAATATATTAGACTATGTGTCAGAAGAAGAATAAATAGAAAAGGAGGAGGAATATAAGGAAAAGGATGGAAGAGATTGGAAACAGTGTGTGTTCTACGAAGGGCCACAAGTCCAGGTTATGTGACCAGTGAATAGATTGTCCTTGGTGGATTCCAACATGAACATACTACTTACAAGACTGGAAACTGGGACTTCTAATGTTCAGAACTATAAGGTAGTAGGTATACGGCAATGAGTCACAGTAGCATTAGAATATGGGTACACGTTAGTAATTAAACCTCATCTATGGTAACCAAGTCTTGTCTCTGCTTCATTTAAGTAGGCTCTGAATGGACACAGGTGAATTCTCCAGAAGGAATTTTTCAGTGTGTGATGGTTCCATCAACTTTTTGGGAATAGGAAGAGGTTCATAGGGGATGTGAATCACCTCTGAGGAAAAAAGAAAGAAAGGGGGAAAATATTATCATTTCATTATATTTGTTCTATATGTGACCTTTTAGTCCCTTTAAGTGTTTATATTCCATCATGGGAACACCGCGGAATCTTTTTCTCCAGGGTCTTCTTTAGCAATGACTTTGAGACCACATCAAGTTTTTCCTTTTAGGATATGTTTGGGTTCTGATAGCCTTAGAATCCTATGGAATTAATCTATAAAGTTTTCTGATCCCTCTTGTGTGTGGCGTTATGTAAAACTCTTATTGGTGATCCGTGGACTACATTGATCTGGGAGGGGTATCTAGTAGGTGATTAAAAAGGGAGAAGCACTTACAGATGTGAATTTAAGTGTTCTTACCATTATGAAATATAAATAACTAGCTAAGTAACTCAACAAACAAGATGGCTTCCAAGGCTACGTGATTCATCCAAGAGTAACTAGAAAAGAATATATCTGACTCAATATTTCTCTCCTTAGCAAGACTGAGGGGAGGTGGTCAAGAGAAAACAAAGATGTAAGAGGCTGGTGAGATGGCAGCTGAGGTTCAAGTATGACCCCCAGTGCCATTATGAAAAAAAATCCAAACCGAACAACAACAAGCATGGTAAGACATCTCTGTAATCACAGTGCCATGTCAGGAAAGACAAGAGTTCGCTAGGACTTGCTGGCTACCTGGTATAACTGAATCATGTAAGTTCCAGGTTCTATGAGATATCCTGCCTCAAAAGACAAAATGGAGAGCTATTGATGCCAAGTGTCAACATCTGCCCTCCAATTGTAGGCATACATATGTGCACGTATACAACAAATTACAGCAAAAATTAAAAACTAAACACAAAGAAGTAGAAGGAGATATTGTAGGTGTCAAGGGCTGGTGCCAAGCCTTTGCAGGAAGAAATACTAGACCTACACATTGCATAAACATAGGCTTTTCGGTTGTGGTTTAATGTGGATCTGGGGTGGAACTTTGATGGGCAGAAAGACTTCCTGACATGATGGTGCACACATACTTTTCTCAGTCTCCTTCCCTACATCTCATTTTCATGTGAAAGCTCAGTGCTCAATAGGCAATATCAAAAATACTATTTTCACTGAGTTACAAAAACAAGTTAATTGTAGGCTGAAATAAATCTTCCAAGGCTAATTGCAGAAAGTACCATATTTGATTGTATACTGATGTGCCTTGTCTTCGGACCCACGAATCACAGGGTTCAGTGTAGGAACACATGGCTAAATCACCATACCATAGACGTTTGGAGAATCCATGTCCCCTTCTCCTATTCAACTCATTCAGCTTCAGTTTCCTCAATTGACCTGTAAGATCTGCCTCCTTATTTCCACTCAAAATCTGTCCCAGTCACATTTCTGACCTCTAGCAGGCATCTTCTAGACCTCATAGCTCTCTCACCATTCATATAAAATTGGAACAAAAGGGAGGAAGGGGTTGAATTACTTTTCTGGGTAACAGATATGAGTCCTCTCAGTTCTTGACCACAGAGTTTATGAAAGTTAGTTTATCCTAAAAAAGCACACATTACATGTTAACATGAGAGAAAGAAATAGAGAGGCAGAGGCAGAGAGACAAAGAAAGGAGGAATTTTTGGCTTCCCCCCTGACTTTTTGGACCCCTGTCTCCCTAACAAGAGCAATAGGAGTTTTGAGTTAGCCTTTGTGTTTGATCTTTGCTGGATGGTTGAGCGTGATTCCCTTTGACTTCAGAGAAAACTTGAATGTTTTCCTTTAGAATCTCTGCATCACTTATGAGACTTCTGTCCAAAATAGAAGGAAAGATCTCCCAAGTCTATTTTAGAAAATGCATGAATATTCCTCTTCCCCAAATGCATTTTCAGTGAAAATCCAACAGCTAGTGGGGAGGGGCATGCTGGAACTCTGCCTGTGTTTATAAACTACCTGAAATGCACCTGTTAGAAATAGCTTCTGTCTTTTAGCATTCTGGAAACTTTAGGAACAGCATAGAGCTGTGACTTTTTGAGAATGGATTTAAATTTTTTTTCATCACATATGCACTATAGACAGAGACACATCAGGTGCTTAATTAAAGGCAAAAAAAAAATCCTTTAACTTGGCAGTTGAGTAACCTCAACTGCAGAATATAAAGGTGCAGCTTGGAGGCACCGCTAAGCTAAACTCCTTTAGTCCCACCTTATTGCCCACGAAAGCCAGCAAAGGGTTAGCCTGGGAACTTAGTCATCAATAGAGCGGATTGTCAGCAAGAAGGGTAGTGGAATGTGGGTCAGAGAATGGCAATGTCTCAGTAGATGTGAATGCTTACAACACAAGCAAGACGAGGACCTGAGTTCAAATCCCTCACATTCACATAAAGATTTATGTGAGTAAGTCCATGCATGCCTGTAGCCCCAGTGTTGGTGGTGGCAGAAACAGGAGCACTCCTGTAGCTTGCTGCTAGTCAGCCTACCTCTAGGTTGAGTGAGAGATCACATCTCAAGAGAATAATATAGAAAGTAGTAGATCAGGAGGTCTGACATCAGCTTTTGCATCCATGTACAAAAAGGCATGCATGT
Source organism: Psammomys obesus (assembly GCF_907164565.1). Classification (NCBI taxonomy): domain Eukaryota; kingdom Metazoa; phylum Chordata; class Mammalia; order Rodentia; family Muridae; genus Psammomys; species Psammomys obesus. The sequence continues at coordinate 63,510,535 of NW_026585504.1, read as the reverse complement.
TTGCACACGTATGTGCTTATACCATATACACACATACACCACATGTACACACCCCACTCAGAAATAAAGTCAAAGATAGGAATGAATTGGCAGAAAGTTGGGGAATAGTTTTTTGGGGGATTCAAATAACTTATATGAATGTGCTTACCTTCTATTCTGAGGTACCTTTTATTGTAAAAGAGAAACCTCTAGATCTCCTTGCTTTCTCCCAAAGAACATTTACCATCACTTGAATGTGTGCCCCTGTTTCCAGTCGACTTTGAACGCATTTTCCTTCCACCACTCTGCTTCTGTAAATATTTATATCCCAATCATCTCACGTCCACTGGACTTCACCACTTGTGTGTTTCAATTATTTAAAATCAGGACTGCATCTCTTGGGCAGCTAATGAAGTCTCGATAGATATACATTATTGAAGCAGATTGTTATTTATTCGGCTAATAAATCAAGCCTGTTGGTGGGAGAAGATGCAATTCAAGCAGAAAGAATGAGGAATAATGACGGCATAGATCATTTCTGAATCACTCTCGCCCATTTTACAGCCTGCAAAATACACTGAGTTCCATAAAAGTGACAAATGACACAACATTGTCATAAATAGCCACTGTTGGTGCATTGTGAATTGGGGCTCAGATTCATACTGAAGCTCTCTGCCAAAGGCAGAGACGATGGAATAAGCATTGACATCATACTCTGTAAAAAGGAATCATATATTTTCCATTTATCTTGATTTATTATATGACATCATGTGCTTAAGCTTATGTAACCTTTCTGAAATAAGCTGACTTAATAAGAAGGAAAAATTGTCAGAGAAGAAAATTTCATACTGTGAAATTCTTTATTTCCTTGATGTATTTTTATAAGGTTGTTAAAATGCTTCGAAGATACTTAAACATACTAGTTTTATTATTTTATTTTATTTTTTATTTTTTAAAAATTCAGTTGAATTCCCAGAAACATGTGGTAACATTGGCATTATTTGTTTCTTTACAGGAAAAATTTCTTTCTAACTCATTTTTATTTTTATGAAGTTTTGTTTGTTTGTTCTAGTGCACGTGTGTGAGGGAACATGGACGTGTGTGCAGATACATACACCATGAATACTGTACAAACGCCAGAGCTGCACTGGAGACTGTCAGCTCTCACTGTGCCCCCCTCCCCCCACTTGCTGATTTCGTAAGGGTGGCTGTCTGGAGAGCCCCTGGGATCCTTCTGTCTTCAACCCCAATGTTAAGGTTTTTATGCATGTGAAGCCATGCCTGGCATTTTGTGTGGGTACTGTTGTAGAATGATGGCCAATGATCAAAGAAGGTGCCATCTGTATTAGATAAGTCCTGCCTGCTTTCCTGGGTTCATTATGCTTGTTGACTGCTGATCTTGCTTCATAAAAGGAGGGGCTGTGGACAGTCATTGCTCCTCACCTGATATTCCAGCCTTTCCTCCCCACAGTGTGTATAAAATCATGCTCTAGCTGCACATGGCTTTGAGGAGCTTCTCTGGGTCTTGGAAGTTGTTAGAATGCGCAGGCTGCTGCTGGTGGGGTTAACTGAAGAGAAAATCCATCCATGTGGCTGTGGAGAAGCCACATTTCTTATGTGGCTGCTTAGGGGTTCATGCTCTGTAAGCAAGCCTGATCCTGCTTTGTTTTGTCATTGGCATCTCATGAGTCAAGGGTGGTGGCTTGGGAGTGGAGGAGGTTAGATATTGTTTCTACCTCCCTAGGTGAAGATCTCACAAAGGGTGCTTCAACTTTGAACTCGGGTCTCCGGGCTTTCATTGGTAGAACTCTTAGCCACTGAGATATCTCTCCATTCCACTTACAGGGATTATTAAACAAACATTATATCATGGTTAATATTATATCTTTATATTCAAATTTTAATGCTTATATATCAAGAGAACATAAACCTTTCAATTGAGTACTCAATGTAAATTAACCTTGTATCTCTACTTTGAAGGGTAGATTTAGGTGTCCAAAATAGATGGTCAATGAGTGGATATGGTTATGATTGGTTCCTGGAAATCAAATAAAAAAATCCATCCTCTATTTATCATTTGGAAATAATAGAGGAATAATCAATACGAATCATATTTTATTGAGCTCTGCTGTTTAGCACTCAACTTCTCAATATAACTACAAAATGAGCAAGCAGAGAAGTGGCATCCAGTCTGACTTCATTGCTTCTTCAGTAAATTCTGTGATTTCTCTTCAACTTGGGAGTACTGGCTCCATTTTACTTTTTAAATATTACTTTAGTGGCACAATTTATTTATATATTTAATCTTTTCTGTATATATGTTTATGTGTGAATCTGTGTGCAAGTGTACATTTTTGTGTGATTGTAGGCAAGCATTTGCTACAACATGTAGGTGGAGGTCAGAGGACCAGGTCTCTTGTTTTCTGCCATGTATGTCATGTCAGGCTAGCTGGCCTGCAAATTTCAGAGATTTTTTTTAATTAATTAAGTTAACAAATTAACTTTACATCACAAATGCAGCTTCCCCTTCTTCCTCTACCCCAATTTCCTCCCTCTCATTTCCTTCCATCTCCCTGCCCTCCATATTCTCTTCAGAAAATGAGAGACCTCCCATGGATATCAACCCATCTTGGCATATCATTTTGCAGTAGGACTAGGTGCATCTTCTCCTATGCTAGACAAAGCAGCCCACTTAGAGAGATGCAAAGGCAGGCAATAGAGTCAAAGACAGCTCCTGCTACTTCTGTTAGGGGTCCCACATGAATACTAAGCTGCATATTTGTTGCATATGCACAGAGGGCTTAAGTCCATCCCACACATGCTCTCTGTTTGGTGGTTCACTCTCTGTGAGCCTCTATGGGCCCAGGTTAGTAGATTCTATAGGTTTTCTTGTATCCTTAACCTCTCTAGCTCCTTCAATCCTTCCTTCCCTTCTTCCAAAAGATTCCCTGAGCTCAGCTGAATGTTTGGCTGTGGGTCTCTGCATCTGTTTCTGTGAGTTGCTGGGTGAAAGCACTCAGATGACAGTTATGCTAGTGTCCTGTCTGAAGGGTTAGGAGAATATTAATAGTGACATGGGTGGACTCTCTCTCCTGGTATGAGTCTCAAATTGGCCAGTTATTGGTTTCCTATTCTGTTAATTTCTGCTCTATCTTTATCCCTGTACATCTTATAGGCAAGACAAATTGTGAGTAGAAGGTTTTGTGGCTGGGACAGTGTTCCCATCCATCCATTGGAAGTCTTGCCTGGTTACGGGAGGTGGCATTTCAGATACCATATCCCCATTGGTACTTTAGAGATTCCCAGTCTCCACCTCCCATTTTCCCATAGGATTCCTGGGATACAGATACTTGCTACATGCTCCGCTTTGTGTGAGGTCTCAGCATCAATGGGCTCAGCCGACTGGCTTGCATTTTACCCACGGAGCAATCTAGCTTTGTGAGACACTTTACGTGGACCGAATCCTGACAAGTAAATATACACAACACTGTCTACATGCAAATAAACAGAACAAAGCTGGGATGAGGGATATCTCAGCTATGACCTGTCTTTTTACCCTTCTGACATTCTCCACCTGCCTACCTCTGACATGCTTTATGTTGAAAGTTCTGCTCTGCCCATCTGCTGACTGATAAACTAGAACTTTTAGCTGTCACAGAAATGATAGACAACTGGGACCCAAGGACCAAGAACTGAGTTTGGCCATAACCTCTGCCCGTGACTACCAGGCACTGACATTTTCACGTTCCAGTTTTCGTGCATACATAAATTTAATGTCTTTTGCACAATTAGATGAAAGAATATATATGTGATGTTCACCACATAGTTTTGAAGTAGTTCTCTAGCAAAAGCTGATATTTAATTAATATTTTTATACCTAGTCTTCTTGGTTGAAATTATTTTTATACTATATATTAGCCCCTATTCTAGTCTGTGCCAGGTCATCTTACATCATTTAATGTACATAATTTTTTCAAGGCCAGAATCTTAAATGTATTTCTTTTACTTATATGATTAAGAAAAACAGTTTCCAGGCTCACGATGACAGGAGCGGAGGAGAGAGACTCCAGCTCAGGTAGTCCGAGAAGAGACCATCTGCTCTTCCCTGACACCAAATCCATTTTCATTAATGACTAATTTGTTTGGAAGCTATCTTCCATGTAATATGAACTTTTTGCTACATCACAATTCTTCATGAAAGTTTTAAATGAATGCATCAATAATTGACATGGCTTTTCTCCAGTGTTCTGAGTACATAGTAGGCTAGGAGAAAACAAAAGGGAAAGAAAAAGTAAATGGAAAAATAGGAGACAGAAAAAGTGGATAAAGCAGAGTGAGAGAAGAAAGCAGAAAAACAGGCAAGAGAAGAGGAAGAGCTCTTCAAGAAGAATCTAGGTTCCAAACCCAGAGTAACTGTGAGCAGTTTACTGCTCTAAGGCGGGAAAAGGTTAAAATTTTTTACATTGTTATTATTTTTATTTTTACAGTTTTATTTTGTTTATGTATATATGTCTGTGCATTTGCATGTGTGTGCAGCTACACATGGAAGTCAGAAGACAACACTGCATCCATTGGAGCTGGAGTTACAGATGGTTGTGAGCTGCCCAACTTGGGTGCTGAGAATCGAGCTCAGGTCCTCTGGAAGATCAGGAAGTACTGTTAATTGCTGAACTCTTTTTTAATTAAATTTTTATCTTTATAATAATTATAGTTTATGTACTTTATAGTCCGGCTGTAGCCCCCTCCCTCATTCGATACTAATCGCACCCTCCCTCCCTCACCTACTCCCTGCCCCTCTCTAAGTCCACTGATAGGGGAGGTCCTCCTCTCCTTCCATCTGACCCTAGCTTATCAGGTCTCTTTAGGACTGGCTGCAATGTCCTCCTCTGTGGCCTACCAAGGCTGCTCCTCCCTCAGGGATGGGGAGGTCAAAGGGCCAGCCACTGAGTTCATGTCAGAGATAGTCCCTGGTAGGAAACCCACTTGGAGACTGAGCTGCCATGGACTACATCTGAGCAGGGGTTCTAGGCCACATCCATGCACGGTCCTTGGTTGGAATATCAGTTTCAGAAAAGACCCCTGTGTCCAGGTATATTTGGTCCTTGTGAAGCTCCTGTCCTCTCCAGGTTTTACTAACTCCCTCTTCTTTCATATGATTCCCTTCACTCTTCCCAAGGTTTGGTTATGAGTCGCAGCATCTGCTTTGATACATTGTTGAGTAAAGTCAGAGGCCCTCTATGGTAGGCTCCTGTCCTGTTACTTGTTTTCTCCTACTTCCAATGTCCATTCCATTTGTCTTTCTAATTGAGGACTGATCATCTTACCCCAGGTCCTCCTCCTTGTTTAGCTTTTTTATATGTACAGATTTTAATATGTTTATCCTATCTTATAGGTCTAGTATCCACTTATAAGTGAGTATATACCGTGTGTGTCTTTCTCCTTCTGGGATACTTCACTCAGGGTGATCTTTTCTAGATCCTACCATTTGCCTGCAAATTTCATGATTTCCTTGTTTGTAATTGCTGAGTACTATTCCATTGTGTAAATGTACCACAATTTCTGTATTCATTCCTCAGTTGAGGGACATCTGGTTTGTTTCCAGGCTCTGGCCATTATGAATCAAGCTTCTACGAACATGGTTGAGCAAATATCCTTGTTGTGTACTTGAGCATCTTTTGGGTATATGCTTAGGAGTGGTATAGCTGGATCTTGGGGTAGCACTATTCCTAATTGTCTGAGAAAGTGCCAGATTGCTTTCCAGAGTGGTTGTACAAGTTTACATTCCCACCAGCAATGGAGGACGGTTCTCCTTTCTTCACAACCTCTCCAGCATGTGCTGACACTTGAGCTTTTGATATTAGACATCCTGATGGGAATTGCTGAATTCTTCACCTGCAGCAATTCAGGTTTTATTTTTCTCCACTCACCAAACAATGTTTTTCTCCCTTTTTGGTGACTAGCATTTTAGTTTAAAGTTTAGTCTCTTAGGGTTTGGAACAGGATGTTCTTGTTGCTTTCTAAGTATATTGACTACATTTGAACTGAATTCCATAAGCTATCTGCCCAAGTTTGACTTGAGTACAGGCTTTGTCTGAGCTAAACAAGACCTCATTGTGAGTTTTTGCAAAAATGTGTGTGAGCCTCCGGCGCAAGGATACTTAAGCCTGTCTGGCTTCCTCTCTTTCAAGACAGAAATTCTATCACCACCTTCCTAAGCATGCTAGAGTCAGGAACAATTGTGTGCGTGTGTTCATGGGCATGCATGCATGTGGAAGCCAGAGTTCCACTTCAAATGTCTTTGCACACTGTTTACTCTATGTGTGTGTGTGTGACAGAGAGAGAGAGAGAGGGAGAGAGGCACCAAATGTGTATGGGTGCCCTTGAAGGTAAGAAGAAGGTGTCAAACAACTGGAGTTGTAGTTACATGTACTTGTAAGTTGCCCAGTACAAGTTTTAGGGATGAAACTTGGTCCTCTAGAAGAGCAGTAAGCACTATTATCCACTGAGACACTTCCCCATCTTCCACCTTAGTTTTCAACACAGGATCTCTCATGACCCTGGCATTCAATTAGTTAACCTTGCTGGCTAATGAGCTCCAAGTTTCCACTGATCTCTGCCTCCTCAGAGAAGAAATCAGAAGCACACTGCACCATGCTGCCTTTTTTTCATGGACAAAAGTCAGTTTCATAGCTCTATACCACAATAAATTATTCCCCAAATAAGTAAGAAGACAATCCAACTTACAGAAGCATTGAAATGCTTATGAATAAAGTCAAACAAAGACCTGAAAAACCTTTAAATGACACCACAAATATTGTTAGAAAATACTGAGGAGGATACAGATAAATGGAAAGATGTGTGGGATTACAGATCAGAATTTTATTTTTATTTTTAATTATACTTTATTTACTTTGTATCCCCCCTCTAGTTCCCTCCCTCCTTTCCTCCCAATCCTTCTGTTTCTCCTCTTCTCCACACACTCCCCTCTCCAAGTCCACTGGTAGGGGAGGGTTTCTTTTTCTTCCTTCTGATCCTAGTCTGTTAGGTCTCATCAGGAGTGGCTGCATTGTCTTCCTCTGTGGCCTGGTAAGGCTGCTCCCCCCTCAGGGGCAGGTGATCAAAGAGCAGGCCAATCAATTCATATCAAAAGCAGTCCCTGTTCCCATTACTATGGAACCCACTTGGACACTGAACTGCCATGGGCTACATCTGTGCAGGGGTTCTAGGTTATCTCCATTCATGGTACTTGGTTGGAGCAGGGAATCTTATGAAAGAAGTGGGAGAGAAAAGTTAGATCTGGAGAGGACAGGAGGTCCACAAGGAGAGCAACAGAACCAAAATTTTGAGCAGAGAGGTCTTTCCTGAGACCATGCTGCCTTTTTAAAGATAGGTCTAGGTATCAAATTCAGGTCCCTGCATTTACACAGCAAGAACTTTACCCATTGAACCATCTTCCTAAACTATATTCTGTGCTCCATTTGTGCTGCAACTACTAGGCTTCTCTTGTGGGCTTCAGAGTGCCTAGCATAGCGTATGGCATGAAATAAGTCCTTAGTAAATACTTGTAAGACATGAAATAAGTCCTCAGTAAATACTTATTTGATTATACCTAATTGAATAAGCAGGGAAGAATGGAGTAATAGCTTCATGTTAGTACATTGCCTGTTTGCAGTGCTCTAAAGCATTATTCTGAGTCATGGTGACAAGCCACTCTCTGGATGAGACTTGCTGAAATGGACTTTCTTCAGGCATAGCACCGATGAGCATTAGGAAACCAACAGTTTGCCATTTTCCTCTGTGTAAACAGACTGATTAGGATCAGATCCAGGCTTCTTACAGGAGGCTAAAAGCAGGTACAAAATTCAGAGGAGGCCCACGAGTAGCTTTTACCTATCCTGCTTGGACATGTCCAAATCCCTCTTGGGGGTTGCCAGCTACCTCATACTGACTATCAGAAAATTGTATGGCTTCTTGATGAATGTTTGCTGGGGATAAGACACAAAGCTCAATATACAAGACTTCTTCAACCATCTGATTGTCCATCCATCCATCCATCCATCCATCCATCCATCCATCCAACCATCCATCTACTCATTTATCCATCCATACACCCACCCAACCCCCAGTCATTCATGAACCTATCGATTCATCCATTTGTCCATTCATCCATCCGTCCTCTCATTGTACATTACTGAACACTCCTGAATACAGGCATTATTCTGGTTACTGGGAGCACAACAATGAAATAAAAAAGTAAATATCCTGGCCCCAATGGTGTAGAAGTGTACAGTAAGTGAGATAAATGAAGATGGCAGGCAGCGTGATTAATAGTAACTAAAGACATTGCTAAAGACAATGGAAATAGAAAGTTCAGGAGCTTAAGATCAGTTCTCAGAAGTACTTTATTTTATTTTTTTATGACAGAACAGTTGGGAGCAAGCCATATCTTTGTCAGAAAGAGCATTCAAGATGAAGAGGGGAGAAAGTATTCAACTAAAATCAGGACCTTAACAGAACTTTAAATTACACAAAAAAAAGCATTAGTGTAAACACCATAGTAATACAAAAAACCAAAGGGTTATGTTTATTAAACACATTTTTAGGTAGGAATAATTTTGGAGTAAATTTTCAGATGGTCACACTTGCTCCTCTCTGTATTCCTTCTGTGTTAATGCTGCATTGCTGAAAAATATAATGAAAGAGAAGAACATAGAACTACAGTGATAAATCACATAGATATTCTATCTGCCAGCCATATATAATTTTTCTATCAATCAGTGGTATATTTATTTATCAGCAATTCATCAACTATCTGTTATGATCATTTCACTGTTGGGAATTTCTCAAACTAAGAAATCAACTTGATTCTGACTTCAGATGGGCAACTTCTAATAGAGTAACTGAAAACTGAGCAAGGTAAAGTCTTTGAAGCCCTGAGTCACCTTCCCAGATCTATAGCCAACTGTGTCCTTGTTCATAGATCTCTCTCTCTCTCCTTCCTCTCTTCCTTCCCTCCCTCTATCTACTTCCCCTCCTTCTCCCTCTTATTTTTCCTCCCTCCCTCCCTCCCTCCTTCTTTCCTTCCTTCCTTCCTTCCTTCCTTCCTTCCTTCCTTCCTTCCTTCCTTCCTTCCTTTACTCTTTCCCTCCCTCTCTCCATCTCCTTCCCTGCCTCCCTCTCCCTTCTCCCTCTCATTTTTTCCCTCCACCTTCTCCTTCTTTCTCCCTCTCCTTTTCTTTCCTCTTTTTCTCTCCCTATATCATTTTATCCTGTCAAGGAATTTAGATTAAATTTCTATGATCCCTTCAAACTTTTAAATGCTACTTACATATGCCTTTGATCTCCTTATATTTCATACTTAGAAGCAGCAAACGTTCTGTGACTGATTTCATAAGGCCACTTAGACATTTCTGCGAACACAGAATGCGTGGTAGAAGCCTCAGAACTCCTGTATCTCCAGCCACCATAGTTTCATCATCCCCCCATACTCCTTCCTCCCAACTACTTTGTGACTGCTTCTGCCTGAATCTATTCATAGAAAAGCAGATATTTCCATTGTTTATATTTTTCATTAATTCTGGTATAACTTGGTTCTACTTTCTCCTGTGGTTTATTCATTGTAGTAGATAAAATAATTCATCTTCAAAGGTGTCCTTGGCCTTATCCTCAAAAGCACTATGGATATGTCCTCCATGAATCTTATATCTGCAGAAAAGATAAGGTTGGTGTTGTGAGCTTGAGGATGGATTTTAGATTATTGAAACAGAACTGGTGTGAACTTTAGAGTAGTTTGAAGAGGGCTTAGGTGACGGCTGAGTCTGTGGAGTGCTAGCTGTACAAACATAAGGACTATAGTTTCATTCCTAGAACATATATAAAAGATCTGCTGTGGTGATGCTCATTCTTGTAATTATAGAGAAGAGAGAAGGAGACAGGAGACCCCTTGGGTCTGCTGCCCAGATGGGCTAGTTTACTCGGTGAGAGCCGGTGGTGCCAGTGAGTGGGAATCTCTGAAAAAAAAAAAAAAAAAAAAAAAGGTAAATTGCTTCTAAGAAAAGCCACCTTAAAATGACCTCTCATCTCCAGCATGTGTGCATGCATGGACTTGCACAGTTAAGCACAGTAGTTTTAGAGGGGAAGATAGAGGAAAAGAGTGACAGAAGGTGCTACTTTGAAGACAGTGGACAAGTAAGCCTTCATTGCAAAGAAAAATGGAAAAATTTCTTTGAGGTCAAAGCTAGCCTGCTTTAAATAATGGGTTCCAGGAACCAAAGCTCTGTAGAGAGACCCTTTCTCAAATAACAAAAGATAGACAGACAGGTGGACAGATTAATAAATGACTATATGTGAAGCCATAAAGCAAACTTTTAATAGCTTGTCAGAAAACTCAGCTGATTTTCATTACAATCAAAACTTCTTACACTTTTTAAAAATTTTAAAGATTTATTATTTATTTTATGTATGTGAGTGCTCTATCTGCATGTATACCTGCATGTCAGAAGAGGCCATCAGATCCCAGTATAGATGGCTGTAAGCCATCATGTGGTTGCTGGGAATTGAACTCAGGACCTCTGGAGGAGCAGCCAGTGCTCTTAACCTCTGAGCCATCTCTCCAGCCCTTCTTACATTTTTTGACTGATTGACTTGATTGTCCAGATTAGAAATGGTTATTTCTTAAGAGAACGGGCATTTATAATTGCTTATCAGTTTCTTTTTTGTTGTTGTTTATTTGTTTGCTCTAGACAAAAATACCTAACCTCCCTCCCCCAAAATGAGGAAGACAGAGTTCATTTTGGCTCATAGTTTGAGTTCTTGGTGGGGAAGCCACTATGCCAGGATAAAGAAGCAGCTGGTCCCATGGCACCCACAGTCAGGAAGCAGAAAGAGGAATGCTGGTTCTCATTTCCCTTTTGCCTTTTTATTCAGTCCAGAAGGCTGTTCACACCCAGGGTGTCTTTCTTCTTCAGATATACCATCGTAGAAACCTTTTCATAGTCACCTCAGAGGTGTATATTTCCACGGGAGTTCTTAATCCCATATCAACCATTGCAGTCACACTGATGGTAAGTGATCCCAAAACATCTGTACTCACTGGGTCACAGATCACATTCATGTGACAAGGATCCTTCCAGTGTTCATACCGAGCAGGTGACATCACTTCATAAGACAAAGAACCTTCTAGTATTCATACCCACAAGGTGGCAAAACTTCACTGTGATGAGAAGAACTTCAAGTGTTCATAGATTTAATCGGTAACATCATGTCAGTTATAAAGGACCTTCCCACTATTCCACTGTTACCCACTAGGTTAGATCCCTTCACTGTGGTGAAAGACCTTTCACAGACTTTGTGAATGAACCGAGCAGAGACGATCATGCTCATGCTCAGAGCATGCCAGAGCTGTCCAGTCTAACTCACATAGCAGTTGCTGTTACAGTCTCCTTTCCAACCCACCACATTCACTGTCTAACAGGAGCTCAAGGTCCACTACTTGCCCAGGTATGATCTGACTGACACCGTAAAGAAAGCTAAGTGGGGTGCCACACACTCAGACAAGTACCACTTGACCTACCATACACAGACCCTAGCTTCACCTTACATAGACTTATTTGTGTGGGAGTGTGTATGAGTAAAATTCAAGAAACTAGAGAATCCCATGTGTTGGGAGCAAAAAGAGGTTTTAAGGCAGAGAAGTGGGAAAGATGGTAGAATAGATGTGATATAAAATTGAAAGGGGCTGCTGGGGATAGGATGGGAGAAGTAGGAAAGATGGCAGGAAGTAAGAAGTGGAGGGAGAAAAAATCAATAAAAACTAAGTGTTATGAAAATGTCATAAGTAAGCCTACTACTTTGCATGCTAATTACAATATGATAAAAACATACCAGTGAGGAGACTGAGGAGATTGCACAACCAGCGAAGTGATACCACACAAACCTTGGGAGGACCTTCATCTGAATTCTCAGACCCAGAAAAGCTGGACCGCGCTGCTGCGTGGCCGTCCTCCCAGCCCCGCTGACGTAAGACAAGGGCACCCGACCCTGTCGCTTCCTTGCCAGCTCTTACAGTTGTGACTAATAAGGTGGTGAGTGATTGAGGGAGACTTCCTATGTCTATCTTTGGCCTCTACATTTACTACATGAACACACACAAACACACTCACACGCATACACACACACATACAGAGACAGAGACAGACAGAGACATAGACAGAGTGACTGAAGTAAAACATAAAATATGTACAAAGAGCTGAATCAGTTGGTAAAAACAGTTGTTGCTCCAGGCTGACTCAATCTCTGGATTCATGGAAAGAAAAAAACTGACTCTTTTTCTTTTTTGTTGATTCATTGTATTCTCTTTTAATTTATTTTTATTTTTTTCTTCACAATTTATTCATTATATATCCTCATTGAAGCCCCCTCCCTCAACTCCCCCAGTCCTACCCTCCCTCTCTCTTCCCCTCATCCCCTTCCCCTGGTCCACTGAAAGGGAGAGTTCTCCAGTATTGCCATCTTCCCAGAGCTTCTGATCACTTGTCCCTGTTGATGTAGCCTTGCCAGGCCACAGAGGAAGAGGATCCAAGCCGTCCTGATGAGAACTGACTCTTGAAAGGTGTACTGTGACCTTCATACATGTTCTGAACCATGTGCATACACACCTCCACATGCTGGAAACACAGAGTGGAAATGACAGAAATTTCCTCGTGTGGCTGCATAGCTGTGAATGGAACTGTAATCCCTGAGATACACAGGCTTTTTAGCTTCATGGTCAGCATCCTTGGACATGAGATGAAGGCAGACTTGCTGCTCTCTTCTAGCAGTCCTTTGCTTTTCTAACTGGCTTTTTCTTCTCCCTTCTGTCTGCCTTTTGTTTCTGTACATACTTGGTTTTTGTGTCTGTGCCTGTATTTAGTTTTGTGTTTATGTCCTTCCCCCACCTCTGTCTGTTCTATACTTTGGAGCAGGCCAGGACTACAGAGTTCAATGAATAACTAGGATTTAGATTTCCTGATAGACAGATAGGAGAGGTGCCATGATTAAAAAATAAAGATGGCAAATTTCAGAGATGGCTGGCTGCTTCTTAGCCCTTCTGACTTGCCACAAAAGCCTGCCTGACAGCTTAACACAAAGGCTGAGGTTTTCTTCCCCCATACTTAGGACCCCCTGCCCATGGATCAGTCTAACCAGTTCAAGGCTACACCAGGATATGTTTATGCCAGACTTCTGAACCTGTAACTTGCTTGTCTTTTTTCAAACCTACTGATCTAAATTGGGGAAGAAAGACTCTCTAAGACTCTCGAACCCACCAGCCTTCAAGTGGAGGAGGCCTACAGGTTCTTGATTTGTCTGACCTGGTTTAGAGTCTTTTTCTCTGTGTTCTTGGTATGTGGATTTCCTCACCCCTAGCAAAAGCCCTTCTTTCCTGACTGATTCTGTCTGCTTCTCTTTGCTGTGTTAGAGACTTTCCCTGTTGTTGTTTGTTACACTCAGAGAAAACAAACCAGTTAGGACACCTGAACTGAAACAGTAGTATGTCCTGTCCTTTGAAGCAGTCTGATAGAATTTGAATTTGTTTTTTCATGAAGGTCAGAGAGTGGAAAAACCCAAACAAACTCTAAGGGTTACTTTGGGGGAAGTGTGAAACCTACCTGCTTTTCTGCATGTGCTCTTTGAGGAGCCTTGGGCTATGAAAAAGCCCTTGGATTCTCAGATAGAGTCCCTTAGAGTCATTTGAAGTCAGAAGCCCCCTTTAGGTACATTGACATAATACTGACAGGGAGAGGTTCATGGAGCCACTGAAGATGAAAACAGCTCTGCTCCTAACTCACCTTAATTTTCACTTGTTATCCATACAAGGCGCTGGAAAAGACATATCTTGCAAAAGTGGGAAAAAGCCCCCATTTTTCTATTTGTTCTACATTGGAGCTTAAATTGCTGCTAAGTCATTCCCTGAGGAAAATTTACAGTAAGTGCAAGTCCCAGATAAACAGTCCCAACTTTGCTTTCCACAGCCTCAGCAGTTTTGGCCTCATAGACATGCTCAGAAGGAGCAAATTTGCTTTTAACATAGCACTAAAATATGTCCTCTTAAGGGGGAACCATATTTAAGACAACAGTTAGGACCTGACAGACTGATATTTGCCGAAACCCAAATTGCCTGGCATCTTGTCTGACCTCACTCTACAGTGAGGCCCATCAAGTTACTATTGTTCCCCTGGGAAAATGCATTTGGCATTGTAGTGTGTGCATTTCAGCTCCATGTGAAGACGCTGGTCATTGTAAAGCTGTGTGATGGGAAAGGGAAAGTGAGGTTGGACAAGATGAAGGAGAAAAATAGAAAAAGCCTTTCAGGAGAGCAAACCAGTGAACAAACAGGCAGGAAAAAAATGAGAGAAGGGAGAAAAAAAGAACAAGAGAACCTGAAAGTAGAGTGGTAAGTCACTCAGGCCTTTATATATGTCAATCATCTATCAATTTTCCAACAGCTGTTATTAACACACTATATGTCAGTCTTCCAATCATCGAATATGTATCATCAATCTATTTGTTGTCCTTGTAAAAAAAAAACAGTTCTCACATGAAAAGGAAATAAGAAACAGTTTATTCTAGAGCCAAATCCAAGTGACTCTACGTGGGGTTTCAGGTTTCTTCAGAGACCATACACCTCTGGCTATAAGAGACTTTATTAGTCATAAAACAAACCCATAAATCAAAGTATCTACCAAATACAGTGGTAGGGGCCAATGGTCGGCATGTTACAGGAAAGTGGGGAACACTCTTGCAAAGGTTTCAGATCTTTAGCTCCAGAACTTGAGAAAGCTGGTGGTTTGCTGAGAATCATTTTAAGGTTATTATAGTCACAGAGATGTTAGCTCAGACACAGGGGTTGGCAGTAGATGGTTTTCAAAGGGACTAAAGATAGCTCAAGATGATTTGGCTCTGGTCTGTAACATTATAATTCTCTATAATCTCCAAGTTCAGTTATTTGGCTTGTAAAGTCTTTAATACAGGTGCAGCCCTCCTCCTTTCTCTTCTTGGAAGAAAATTCTTGCTACCATCTATTAATAACTCAATTATCAATCAGTTAATCATGTATAAGGTAGGAGGGAAAATTAAATTCTTTAGCGAAAGCACATCAAAATAGGACAGGTCGCCTTCCCTCTTCCGTTTTCTGTGCCAGAGCTGTCTGAGAATGACGGTTGTCTCTTGTTTACTCACCAGTCTTATTGCTCATGTCTGTCTTGTCAAGACTGGCTACTAGGCTTTGAAACTATTCAAAACACGTGTGAGAGGCACAGCTTATCACCAGAATCTTCCCAAAGGCCAACAAAATATCTTTAAAATCACACACACCGATATGTAAGAAATATAGACTAGATGATGGAAAATCTGGGCTGTCACATAGGTATTACACATAGCTCAAAGGTAAATAGGACAAATAAAAACAAGCCAACATAAATATTATTCAACTTCAGATCACTGTGGGGCTCCAAATTATAACCTGCTGCCAAATGGATGACCAAACATAATGACAAAGAAACCAGTGTCAGAATCTTTAGGTGGGGGTGTCTTTGTTGTGTACAAGAGAGGAAAATATGGCAGAAACTTGCACTCACAATAGGAAGGAGGGTAGATGATGTTCCTACTATGTGTTACTGATGTGTGGGATGCAAAGACTCTTGTGATGGTATGAACAAATTATGTGAATATCTATCATTGTTGAGAACAATTCTATTTTTCCCATTCTACTGTAAGTGTTTTAAGTTGTAGCTAGATGTGGAGGTGTGTGACTGTAATCCCAGCACTAGGGGAGGCAGAGGCAGGCAGATCTCTTTGACTTTGAGGCCAGCCTGGGGTCCAGAACATCCAAGGCTACATAGAGAAACCCTGTCTTGAAAAAAAATAGTTTGTCATTCTGATAATCAGGGGACACCTCTATAACTCTCAGTTTCTTAACCTGTTGCTACGATAAAACAGTCTGACAAAAGAAACTCAGAGATAAAAATGTTATTTGAACTTGTAGTTCAAGGGTCCAATCCATCGTAGTGGGGAGTCAAAGCAGCAAGAGCTTGAAGGAGCTCATTACATGGTGTCCACTAACAGAAATAGAGTGTGGTAAGGCTGGTTAATTCAGACATGTTCTCAGCTCATTGTCTGGGTTTTATACAGTCCAGGATTCCAGCCTAGGAAGTCCTCCCACCTAACATTAAGATGGGCCTTCCTTCCAACATCAGTTAACTTTCTCAAGATAATCCCTTTATGCTTGTTGAGACTCCCATTTCCAAGGTGACAGTCAGTACCAATCATCGGATTATAAGTAAATGACCCCTAGATAGCATTGCTTAGATCAGAAAGGCTTGGGAATAATGAATAATCCCACCCTGTCTATACTTCTATAGTGTCTTTTGCATGTTATGCTGTTCCATGGAGCAAAGGATACAGACAGGGTTGGCAAAGCTGACCTAAGGCCAATAGATGATATCTTCATGCAAAAATAAATCTTCTATTGGTCAAAGTCCTCGACTGTGAGTTGAATTACTTCAGTGAGTAGTGAGGATTTATCTCCCAGGCTGATCAAAAAAGTTTGATGGAAGTTTAATGTATATGTTATATACAATGTGTAGCTATTCAGACTGCTTTACTACAAACTTCTCTCTTCCTGAATTTTCCCATTATCTGAAGTATGATCTTTTATAAAAAAAATTCCATTTTGAAAGATAATAAATTTGGAAGAAATGAAATTAGGGTTGTATCCATACTGTAATATTTGGAATCAATGTAACCATATCATATTTAAAGTCCTCACTGAGTGTGCAAATAGTCAGGAAGAAACTCAACACCTGTTATAGTGAACTAACAAAATGAAGCGATTTGTTTCTAGGAAGGAAAACAGATTGTGAAAAAGACAGAAATCATATCTATCATTCTGTAATATAATAACCCAAATTAATTCCTCAAAATCTTTAAAGACTTTGCAGTGGTATGAACAAGATAAATAAATACCCATTAAGACATGAAAGGTTTAAAGAGAAGAAAAATGATCAAAAGGTACAGATGTCTATACCCCATTCCATCTGCCCAGCTTTGCTGACAGCAAGCATGTGAGGGTTTTGAAAAAAATAAAGTTAGTGAATGATGATTGCTTCCACATATTTGAGGTCAGTGAAAAGGGAAGAAGAAAACTGACATTTGCCGAGGGGCCAGAATGTGCTAAACACTGTGCTCGCTTTTAATATGTACTAGTGTTGGAACTGAGGAGATCGATTCATAAAGTATATTCTTCATAATTATGTAAATTTAATCCCCAGAACCCATGTTAAAAACAAGGGTGTTGATCGATGCTTGAAAACCGGCACTGGGGAGGCAGAGATAGAGAAATTCCTGGAAATGACTGGCTGGTCAATCCTAGACTGCTTTGAGAGACATACGCCTGTTGGAGACCCTGTCTCAGCAGACAAGGTGGAGGCAAACAAGATGGCGTCTTCAATAAAGGTACTTATTAATAAGCTTGACCACTTAAGTTCAGTACCTCAAACTCATATGACAGAAGGAAAAGACTGACCTGAAAGTTGTCCACAGACCTTTACATGTATGCTATGTACATACAAGCACACACACACACACACACACACACACACACAGCTTAGCAAAGTAAGGTATAATAATAATTTTATAGTAACAATATAGCAATAATGATGATGATGATAAACAAACACAAGATGGATCAGCATCCATAACTGATCTTTGGCCTTCACATATTCAGGCACACTTGTGGACCACATACCACACTAGAACACACATAAACATGGGTGCACACACACACACACACACACACACACACACACACACACACACACAGAATAATAGATTGATAGAATGAACCAATGCTCAAGAAGAAAACAAGAGTGGCTTATATTGCTTTAGACAGAATTAAATTAAAACTGCACCTGACACATCCTCCAGATCTTTGTTCTGTATCCCTAATGTTTGCTTTAAACATCCTCCCAAGTGAGTAACCAGTTCCTGAAGTTAAGAATGATTCTGAAATCAATACTCCCCGCTATTGCCATCTTCACAAAAGCTTCTCACCTAGGTATTCCAGAGAAACATGGATGCAGGCTGGATCACCCAGGGCTGCACTGAGCTCTTCATGAGAAAACACGTGTCTTTGCATTCTATCTTTGCAGGGAGGTGATTGGATACGCTCCATGGGCCACAATATTGTGAAAACCCAAAGAGATCCAGGATCTCCGTGGGTCTAGAGGACTGACACATTAAGGCCCTCTGGTGTGTCTAAAACCAAGTACGGCTATACATCCCTATAACACCACCATTGTGGGCAGGGACAGGTAGATTCAAGGAGCACTGTGGCCAGCCATCCTGGATGAAACAGTGAGTTTCCAGTTCAGTGAGAGACCTTGTATCAATGGAATGAGGTAGAGAGTAATAGAAGACACAAGGCTTCCTACTCGGGACTCCATACACCTAAATCTAGTTATTATTCACCAAATGCTATATAAACAAAAATTACAGTCAAAGGGAGGGGGTTGAGGCTTAAGGAAGAAAAAAATCGTAATTGAAATAGATCAGATATGGCAAAATTTATGCGAGAATATGAGAGGCCATGGGGAATTTGATCATATTGGCATTAGAAAGTAGGGATTTCATCAGGGAAAATTATGCGTGACACTGAAAACAGAATAAGAGAAGAGAGCAGCATGAATAACAGCACATAGGGCAAAGGTGATCTTGAACTTCTGATCCTCTCATCTCTAGCTCCTAGCTCTCTGTATATGAGGTGCTGGTGGTCAAACCACAGTGCTTGTGATACCTGGGCAAGCCCTGCACCAACTGAGCTACATTTTCAGCCCATGAGCAACTTGTAATATAAACTTTAATTAGCACATTATTTGAAAGAGGAAGACACATCTTTAAGTTGATTAAAGGAGCTAACAACTAATCTCCTATGTGCTATTTCCTCGAGTTGTTTTGTTTGTTCTTAATCTTTAGGTTTTGTCCCTTGGAATGATGGAATACTTGTTTCACTCAGAGCTAGGTATCCAGTACAAACTCACAAGAGCTAAACTAATTATTCAAACCTGGTAAGCTGGTTGACTGTTTCCTCTAATCTTCTTCTGAGCTGGAGGAACCTCTGTAAAACAAGCCTAAAGTTGAAGTCAGGAAAAAGAGAAAGAAAGCCTTAGGAACCTGAGGGATGCATGATGGTAGGAGATGAGATAGTGATCCAGATATCCAGATAATCACTGAAGTCATCCAAGAAGAACTGGGGTAACAGACATTCCATGAATGAACTACTAGTTACTTCTAAGAGAAAGAGATGGCATGACAGGGCTGTAGTCATGATGGTGGAGGCAGAGTGCCAAAGTCTTGATGGTAAAGACATAACAAGTCTTTAAAGGACAGGTGCGTTGGAGAGATGAGCTATATCCCTAAACCTCTTTGTTTCCTCTTTTCATCAACATTTTTCACATACTTTCCAGAAGAACCCTGATCTGACCCTCTTAGATATCTTTTGTTCATATAGCAGATATGATAGCAAAATGGTTATAATATACTTGAGTTTCTTTAACAAGGACCACAATCTGGGTGGCTTCAAACTGAGATGTTGATTTCTTCATGTTTCTGGGGATGAGAAATTCAAGGTCATTGTAGTTAGCGATGCTGGTTTTTTTCTAAGGCTTCAAGGAAGAAGTTGCCTGCCTCTGTGTCTGTGGTTTGTTTGCCATCTACAACAGAAGGGTGCTGCTGCCTCTGCTTCTTCCTTCTTTGTGTGTGCATGACTCTCTACTCAACAACCAAGGACCATGCATGGAGGTAACCTAGAACCCCTGTACAGATGTAGCCTGTGGCAGCTTAGTCTCCAAATGGGTTCCCTAGTAAGGGGAACAGGGACTGTCTGTGACATGAACTCAGTATCTGGCTCTTTGATCAACTCCACCTGGGGGGGGGGGCAGCCTTACCAGGCCACAGAAGAAGACAATGTAGCCAGTCCTTATCAGACCTGATAGGCTAGGGTCAGAAGGAAGGAGAGGAGGACCACTCCTATCAGTGGACTGGGGGAGGGCAGAGATGAGGGAGGCTGGGATTGGGAGGGAATGAGGGAGGGGGCCACAGCTGGGATAAAAAGTGAATAAACTGTAATTAATTTAAAAATTTTAAAAATAAAATAAAAACAAAGAAAAGAAAACAGAACCCTTTCTACCAATATATGAGATAGATTAGTCTAAAGTATATTTCTAAATTCATGCAATTATATCAGTAAATCCCAATCAAAAATATATCTCAGCTACTAAGGGTTTGGATTTTCATATTCAATTGTTATTTATTTATTTGTTATTGTTATTTGTATGTATCTCTTTGTGTGTTTAGGTGTTTAAGCATATGTGAATGTGAGCATGCATCCCAGGATACATATGTGAATGTTAGAGGGCAACAGCGTGTAATCTTTTCTCTTCTTCTGCCTTTATATGGGTTTCAGGCATTAAACTCCGGTCACCAGGTTTTGTAAGGCCAGTATTTTTAATCCATAAACCATCTCCTTGATCTTTATATATGAATTTTAAAGGTATGCCATCTGATCCACAATAAAGATCTACAAAGTTGTCATCAGGTTGTAAGTAAAATTGGCTTATGGTGCTGCAAAGAAAGGTCCATCACTAAGCTAAAGGGACCTGTCAACATTTAAAATATTGTGGGTAAGAGCTATGTTAAACAGCACTTTATACAAATCTAATTGTCTGTGATGATGAAAGTTCACATGTGCGATGTGCAAATGCATTTTACAATAACCCCTGAGCATCAGATGAGCCGCCATTTGTGACAGCATGGTGCAAACTGCAATATTCAAATGAAGGCATTAGTTTTGTTCATTGCTGTGTTTTTATTTACATGGGTAGTTTCATTTGAAAGTTTACACTGAGCATTTCACACATGCATGGTCCATTTCTTTTTCCTTCAGCTATACCCTGATTAGTAGCATCTACCTTTACTTCCTCTTTAGGTCCTTAGCTTTTCTATGCCCTCATCTGTTTTGTTGTTTGTTTGTTTGTTTGTTTTTCTTCTTGATCATTACAGAGTATCTTTCCCAACTCTCATTTAAAAATAACAAAAAGCTCTGGTTCTGGTTTGTTGAAATGGTGACTCATAAACTTACCCAACAAAGAAAAATGAAATCATCATCCTAGTCAGCACCTCAACAATGCAGAAGTTCAAAGAAGATTGTTTAGAAATTGAGTCCGTGTTCTTCTGGGTGTTTGTTCAGGCTTAGCTTGTACTCTTAATGGTCCTGGGGCCTTTCTTTATCAACTGGTATGAGTTTGCATATGTTATCCTGTGTTTGTGTCTTATATGCTTGTGATCATATGCACATGTACATGCTGATATAAATGCATATATATGTAGCCATCAGAGATTGACCCTGAATATCATCCTCAATCACGCTCCAACTTACTTTCCCAAAGATGAATCTGGAGCTCCCGGTTCAGCTAGGCTGGCTGGCCAGTGAGCTTCCTGAATCTGGCCCTCTGCCTCCTCAGCACTGGGACTGAAGAAGCATATGTCCATGCTTGGCTCTTTGATGTTGCAGATCTGAATTTAGGGCCTCATACTCTTCCATGGCAAGCATTTGACTTCTTAGCTATCTTCCAGACCTAGGCTTGAGATTCCCTTGTCAATCTAATGTGTTTCTAATGACACATATTGCTAGCTTTCTCAAACTTTTTTTTTTTCAGAAAATAACAAATAAAAAAATAATGTGAGAGTTTGGGTTTCAGCAATTAATTCAAAACCCAATAATTTATTACCCAAGTAGGCATTATAGCCCCTCCCATTCTTGACCTTCACCTTGACCTCCCCATTTCCTTTCCTATGTAGGTGCCCTGCACCGGAGATGTAGGTAATATATGAGTTAGTTCATTCATCTAAAATGTGTTTAAGGCCCAACATTTATCTTGCAAGGTATTAGGAGCTATAGAGAAAATGAGGCTCTTTGGTAATTTTAGGATACGATGTCTGGAGCACCGTTGCAGTGATTGATGACTGAGCCCTCAGGTGTCTGATACACACAACTTGGTGATTTTGAAGAGCCTGTGACTTGCCATATGCACAGCTGGGTTGAGGGCGAGAACCCTTTCCTGGAAGGGGACAGCACTTCACCCTGCACTCATATTGCTGCAACAGCTTTCCGTTTGCCACATCCTGACTCTCATAGTGGTTTTTTTTTTAATTTAATGAATTTATGAGGGAGGGGGTGATGCATTATTTTGACAACCACTGTGGATCCTCAAGAGTGTCTCTCAAAACTGTCACATCTCTTCTCTCTGCATAAAATAAGACAAAAACTTAAATCTTCAACAAAGAGATAGAAGTAAGTGCCTCAATATTTTCCATCTTTATGGGGATTTGGAGAGTTTTATTTTCAGCTACTCTCCTTACTCTCTGGAACTCTTTATCTAACAGAACTCCAAATTCTTTATCAAGTAGTTACATAGTAGTTGCAATATTTGGGAAATGAATTAACAAAATAAGTGAGTGCTTTCTTCAGGGAGTACTAGTTCCTTGAGAACATGAGGCATGTTTCTTTTCGTGGCTACAGCCCACCTCTAGAAAGCTGAGGATGAGGAAGGAACAGTGGTAATCTCCCTGGGTGCCTTGATAATTCAGTTGTTCCTATCACCAGCCAGCATTAAACCACTACCCTCAAAACACTGTAGATCTGGAGCTTTCCAGGAAGAGATCAGCATGGCCACCTGGCAAGGAGGACACGATAGCCAAAGGAGAGGAGAGAGGACATTCTGTGATATAAATTTGTTTTGCTGTCTTTCACTGTGTGACTGAGTGTGGGGTGTGTGTGTGTGTGTGTGTGTGTGTGTGTGTGTGTGTGTGTGAAGGCCAGAGGTCAGCATCACAATCACAAGCTTTCCTCTATCACTCTTCACCCTACCACTGTTTTGCCTGCATGGCTGGTGAGCCCCAGAGATTATGCTGTCACTACCTCTATGTTTGGAATTGTAGGCACACACCAACACACTCGGATTTTGAATTTAGTTAAAGGTTCTCATGCCTAATGAGGAGGTTCTTTACCCACGAGAGGCAGACCCAGCACCAGCCCAATTCAGTTTCTGAAGTTCTTTTGTTAGCTTTATTTCCATGATGAAATGCTCATCATGCACTTTAGTTCCTCCTTTCCTGCAAGGGCCAATGAACATTGAAAAACTTGTCCAATATATTCTCTCAGTGTGTACAATGGAAGGAGCCACAGACACCTTCTATGAGGACAAAAATAAGTCCTACAGTTACTCACTGCTCAGAGGACCCATGTCTCTTGCATGAAGAAGCAAAGGTGTTTTCTGAATACAGCAAGGCTCCCTTTATGTCCCCACTCTTCCCCAGGCATTTGGTGGTGATGGGGTTCAATTTTACAGATTGATTTTAATTCTTCTGCTTCACAGGAGGTAGACAATGATGAATTGATATATTAAAGATGTGATTAATGGTTACTTTCTATTCAATGTAATTATCAGCTGATAGTTTCTGTGAAAAATGCTAGAAAATGAAACTTTTCACTCTGGATAACTATCTGCCCTGTCTAGGAAGAAAAATGGGTCTCTATTTTCAACATATTACTGTGGAGCAAGGCCATGTGAGATACAGCATACTAGCTAGCTTTGTGAGTTTTGTAGAATAAGATGGATTTGAAAAAGGGTCTGTCTCCAGAGAAATTCTTAGAGAGGAAATCTCTGGATAACAAAACTTCAAAATTTCCTTTAATCCTGGATTATTTTACCAACTTTCTCCTAGTCTTTCCAATGATTTCTTCATTTCATCTGTCCCAAGGTCTCTTGTACATTAATATCCCCCAAAGCACAGTATGTTGTATTTTTTTTTAAATTTTTCTTCAGAAACATCTAGCAATTTCTAGTAAACATGATGGGAAGAACAAAGGCAGAGGTGTGAAATTTTAGATCCTTTGATGAAAGACTAAGGTTCTCTGCTGAGCGTTGTTCTCATATCCCCCTTGTACTCTTCCAGAGCTAATGTGTCCTTATTGACATCTTTGTCTTCACCCACCCAGTTCCTGCTGGATCATATTTGACCTAGTACCTGTGTGGATGCCAGAGACTGACAATGATGTGCTTCTCAATAACTCTCTATATTTTTTAAGAGAGGATCACTCACTCTTCTGAAACTCATCAAGCAAGTTCAACTGATTGTTCATCATCCTTTCTCCACCTACCTGCTGTTAAGATTTCAGGCTGTGCCTCTGCTCTTTCATATAGGTCCTGGGAAATAGAACTCACACATTCCTGTCTGCTTAGCAAACACTTTATCAACAAAGCGAACGCCTCAGCTCCTACTTTTAATTATAAGGGAAAATAGGATTGACTTTCAAATAAATCAAAATATAAGTAGGTTTCTTCAATTGTGTACTGTTTAGAATGATCTGATCCATTTTGTTCATTTTCCTGTGTTCAAGTTCTTGCATTATTTTTGGCATTGGCAGTTAACGCCCACGTGTAATTGTGTTCAGTGCACCTGTGGAAAAATCTGTCCAGTACAAGCCCTGTGGACATTAATAATCCACTGTTGAAGAGGACACCTTGTCACCATTGGCAAGTCTGTGGCTTTCTTTCTGATGCTTGGGTACTCGGTCTTTGAGTTTTCCTTTCCCAACTCTCTTACCAACTAATCTTTTGATGCAATTCTCAAGAAGGTGTTCATTGTATACCTGCCTGAGGAATTTCAAAAATTATACTTTTCTTATCCTTATATTTTCTTAGACTTATCCTTTCCTATGAATTTTTAAAAAAGAATTCGTCTTTCCAATAATTTTGCTACCACAGTCAACTGAGTAGGACAAAAGTTAGTACTCCTCCCCTGGACCTCTAGTCACTTCCATTCAGCATAAGACAGCAGATTTTTTAATGTTTTCCTAATCAACTAATGTAACAACTGTCATTTGCTACAGTTTGTGGCGACACATTAGCATATAATGTCCCTAGTCTGCTTTGGTTACAATATTTTTAGTTTAATTATGCTGCTGTCTTGGTGTCGTTCGTTCTGACAGGTCTGTAATAGCATTGGGTGCACCATCATTCATCTATCACATTGAAGAGCCTCCTTTGTGCCCCACTTCCTCATCTTTCCCTCTGAGGAGAAGGAGATAAACTGTCTAAATGGGGTAGGAGCTCTAAAGCAACAGCCCTAAGGATATCCTCGTTGGAGACCAGGAATACCAGAAGAGAGCTCTGGTTTCTTGTTTCTTTCCATTTCCTAAATGTGCACCTCTGATTACTTATGTGACTGCATGACTGCAATTCAGAGAAGACCCTGAATACTGGTTTGAGCCAAATGGGCTGGCCAGCTCAGCCCCGTCCCATTCCTTACCCTAGGTTCTTCCATAAGCTGAGTGAAACGCCCCAAGACTAGCAGTTGTATGGTACCCTGTATTTCCTGAGATCCATTCTGCTATACAGGGCTCTCTCTCTCAATCTCTCTTTCTCTGCTTCTAACTTTGCTATCTTTCTTCCTTTCACCTATTTCTATAATAAACTTCTTTCAAATTTTCCCTCTCTGTAGTCAGTGAATTCTATCTTTCTTCTGATTTTACAAGAAACAACTGGAAAATAATTGTCTCAGGTTGAATTTTGTAGCCATCAAATTTTCCAGGCCCTAGCTTCCATAGAAGTTCCTACCACTCTTAATGATATCTCACTATACCAATATCACTTCTCCCAATAACCATTTTTTTTCAAGACAGGGTTTCTCTGTGTAGCTTTAGCTGTCCAGGACTTGCTTTGTAGACCAAGCTGGCCTCAAATTTACAGTGATCTGCCTGCCTCTGCCTCTATGAGTGCTGTGATAAAAGACATACTTGTTCTGCTTTTACTGTCTCAGTGGTTTTTGCTTTCTCCATATATATGGCCACCCTATGCAACATTCTGAAAATGTATTCAGACTGGGTAATATGCCTTTATAGTAGCCACCTGACCTCCCAGGGCGGAATGCTTTATTTCTTTTAGCTAACACAGACTGCCTTATCATCGCACCTTCCATAGTTTATTTATCCATTCATTTATTAAAGAATGCCCTGTTAGTTATTTGTTTTGTTGTTCTTGTACAACAAAATGCATGCCAAGGAGCAGTTTAGCATAAAAGGTTTCTTCTGGCTTTCAGTTCCATTGGAGCACAGTCCACTGTGATGAGTAAAGCAAGACAGCAGAACAGGAGGCCTCCTGGTCATATTGCTTCCTCAGCCCAGGGTCAAGAGTAAGGAGGAGTAGGGCTTGGCTATGAATGCATGACATTATCATAACATTAAAAAGATGAATTGTGGAATTAAGAAAAAAATGAAAACAAACAAACAAACAAAACTGCAAACAAACCCTTAAAATGTTTCAGGCATGTCCTCAATGATCTGCTTCCTCTGGCTGTGTTCCACCTATAGAGATCCCACTGCTCCTCAAAGCTGCGCTGCTGGCTGGGGTCAAATGTTCAAGTCCATGGGCCTTAAGGAATAGTTTTCACTCAAACTACAGTCAGTGTAGCTGCTTCCCATGCGCTGTGGGTGCCACCACACCACGTTTTGTGTGGTGCTGGGGACTGAACCGTGGGCTTCATACATGCTGGACAAGCACATTTCCAACTGAGCCTTAGCCACAACCATTCCCATTTCAGAACCTGAGATCGTTTATTTCCTTATTGTTGAGGTTTAATACCTACTAATTTTTAAGAGTTAGCTCAGAATTATTTTATGTTGGCTGTACATTGCTGTTTTTTAAGAATCCATAATTATTTACTTATGTATGTATGTATGTATGTATGTATGTATTTATTTATCTATCTATGTATGTATTTATTTATTCATTCATTCACTTTACATCTCAGTTGTAGGGCCCTCCCTCCTTTCCTCCCAGGTTTATCCTCGCTCCCCTATTCCTCACCCCATCCAGCCCAGATCATCTATTCACATGAGAACTGAGTTCATCTTCCTATCCTGTGGCCTAGTAGGGCAGTTCCATTAGGGGGAAGTGATCAAACAGCAGATAACAGAGCCTATGTCAGAGATATTCCCTGCTCTTCTTACTTGTGGCCACATATGATGCCTGAGCTGCCCATCAGCTACATATATGTAGAGGACCTAAGTCCAGTCCATGCATGGTCCATGGTTAGTGCTTCAGACTCCATAAGCCCCTCTGGGCCCTGCTTGGTTGGCTCTGTTAGTGTTCTTGTGGAGCTCTTATCGACTCTAGGTCTTTTTATCCACACCCCCTGAAATACACACGTTTCCACTAGACTCTCTATGCTTTGCCCAATGTTTGTCTCTGAGTCTCAGTATCTGTTTCAAACTGTTGCTGGGCTAAACACCCACAAACCAAATCATCCAATTAAAAACTGGAGTACAGAGCTTAACAGAGATTCTCCATAGGAGAATATCAGATAATTGAAAAGCACTTAAAGAACTGTTCAATGTCCTTGGTCATCAGGAAAATGCAAATCAAAATGACTCAGAGATTCCACCTTACACCTGTCAGATGGCTAAGATCAAAAGTCCAAGTAATAGCATATGCTGGAGAGCATGTGAAGAAAGGGGAATCCTCCTCCATTGCTGATGGGCATGTAAACTTGTACAACCACTTTGAATATCAATCTGTTGCTTTTTCAGAAAACTGGGAATAGCCCTACCTCAATATCTAGCTCAACCACTTCTGGGCACACCCCCCTCCCACACACACACACACAAAATGTTCTACCATACAACAAGGAAATTTGCTTAACCCATGTTCATAGCAGCTTTATTCTTAATAGACAGAATGTGGAAACAACCTAGATGTCCCTCAACTGAAAATGGATAAAGAAACTGTGGTACATTTGCACAATAGAATACTACTTAGCCATTAAAAAGAAGGAAATCATGTAATTTGCAGGCAAATGGAGGGAACTAGAGAAGATCATCCTGAGTGAGGTAATCCAGACTCAGCAAGACACACATAATATGTCACTTATAAGCAGATTTTAGTCATATAGTACAGGATAGATATACTTCAAATGTGCAAATCCCCAAAAGATAAGAACCCAAGGGAGGATGGTAAATCTCACTCAGAAGGGGAAATAGAATAGAGAGAGAGAGAGAGAGCGGCTGAAGAGTGGAAACAAATAGAAGATGGAGCTCAGGGAGAAATAAGTGTGGAGATCAGACCTGGGGAGAGTGGAGACGGGAGGGCAGAAGGCCTGCAGAGAAAAGAGAAATGGTGAGTGGAGGCATCTGTGACAAGCTGGAGACCTAAGTCAGAACAGGCCTCAGGGAGGATATGAGGGGCTCTAGATGAGACTCCTAGTAGCTGGGGCCATGGCGATTGAAGAGGACACTCTCCAACTAGCCAAAACTCCTAGTGGACTGAGAGAACACCAACCCACCCACAAAAACCTCAGTCCAAAACTTACCCTGCTTATAAGACCTGCAGAGACAAAGCTGGAACAGATAGAGGAGGGATGTCCAACCAATTCCAGGCCCAACCCTAAAACCCACCCCATGGAAGAAAGCCAACCCCTAACACTATTAACAATACTCTAATATGCTTGCAGACAGGAGCATATGAGAAATTTCCTCTGAGAGGCTCCACTCAGCAATGGTTTGAAACAGTCCTCAACATGATTGTAAACCAATATAGATCTGGCTTAACTACCTTCTTATTCTAGAAGACTGAGCTCTATCTCATTAAAAGGCTTTGACCACATGTTGGATACCATACTGAGAATGTCTGATTTGGCTGCCTGCAAAGGTCATGGCTGAGAAATCTTTCTAAAAGTTTGAGAACAAGTCCTGTAGATCAAGAAAGTCATGTACTCTCTGAGGTGTTGGGTGGGTTTATGGACTTTGTAAACTATTTGCATATGATTCTACTAGATCATAAGCACTACTCAGCATGGTATGTTAGTTATTGTTTTACAAGTTTATGGGACAAAAGACTGTATAGAAGAAGTTAATGAGGAAATACTCATTTTGTCTCACCATTCAAGGGTATAGTCATTCACAGCAGAGGAGACACTGGTAGGAGCCTGAAGACACAAGTCTTTGTATAACCATAGTCAGGAAGAAGAGAGCAATCAGGGAGTGTTCTAGGCTTGCTTTCTTATTTTTTCATGGCCCAGATCTCCATACCCTCTTGTTGCTCTTATTCAGGATGGGTGTTCTCACCTCAACTAACCTTCTCTAGAAACACCTTCCCAGAATTCACAGAGGACTGCTTTTTAAGTATCTTCAAGATTCTTTTAACTGAAAATCAATACAAACTACCACATAGATGCAGACGTGAAATTGTAGTCTATTTTGACACATAATCTCATATATTATTTACAATTGTCCATTTAAGTACAGATATTGACAGCTGTTCATTTTCAAATAAATTTTATTTATTTATTTTTGCTCTGTTCTTGTTTTATATATTTTGACAGACACACAGTTGTGTCTAGGTTGCTATTCACAGTACTTGGAATCATTTTTCCAGAATTATGTTAACTGTGAGGGCAAAACTCAAATATTTCTATTCTATTTAACTACTTTTATTTGAAATAAAACCTTTTGTGAAAAACTGAACTCAAACAATAAGATTAAACAACGTATCATGGATTTCTCTACAGAGTTATGGTCTATTTATGGAGCACAGAATTGAATGTGCCTATAATCAGATTTTTAAAATGATTCGGAGTCTGTCTAATCTTAGATGTATATGGATCTGCCTCTTTTTAACATTTGAAACCATAAATTCTTAAAAGGAAAGCCATGGATATTTAGGTGAATTTTTGACTCTTTAAATTGGAGCTCTTTGAAATTGCAGTGAGCACAATTTACTGTGGATAAATTATGCTATAACTCTGAATCCTTTCACTGAAGGAAAGAATTACATGCCATTTTAAATGCACTGAAACAACAAACCTGGAAAGCTGAGTAAAGTCTGTGTTGCCATGTACAAGATGACATATTTTAAATGATGATGAGATACAGGGAAGCGCCTAGACAGCATTTATTTCTCTTCCCATTGATGCTCAACGGGTATGAATCATTGTTTAATATAATTTTTATCCTCCTAGCTTTTCTTTTATCTCACTATAAAATGTTTTTGAAAACAAAAGTTGTTCTGGAGGGCACATAAATATAGATAAATATGTTCTGATATGTTCAGATTTTAAGATATTTGTCTGGTAAAAAAGAAAAAAGAATAAAAGAATATGCAGACAGAAAGAACAGGGTCATAAGAGATTCAAATAGATGCTCTTCCCTTGTTTATTCTGAGAGCACTGAGTTAGTGCCTTTGCACTCCTCGTTAGTATTCCAAGTGCGATCTGATGCTTTTGTACGTAACTTTTAATTTTCCATGAGACAAGGGCTCAAAAACAAACAAAAACGTGTGTGTGTGTTTCCTTCTTTCTCCCGTTCACAAAGAGAGTTTAAGACAGTGGCATAACTATTAAATTTAAGCTTAAACATAATAGTGACAACTCACAGGCAACTGATTTCACAGAGTTGGCAGTGTCAGGTGGTCACACAGACGCACACACACACACACACACACACACACACACACACACACATGCACACACAGTTCTCAATTAACATTTGACCAAGTTATTCATTTGACACTAATTCTTGTGACAAAGAAAGCAGATCTGCAGATATAATTACAGTCGCAAGTCATTTGACTTTAAGAAGAAGAGACTGAGTGAAGCTGGGCCCATCACCTGATCCTTTTACTCTTAGTTTTCTGTAAATTGACAAATAGTTGACACATGAAGTCAGTATTTGAAGTAAAAATTTAGCATGTTGAAAAGCATAAGTTTAGTACATTGTCTTAGACTAAAATAATGGAAACCATGGGCTCTTAGAAAATAAAAGGGGTCTAGAGACGTGGCTCAGCAGTTAAGAGTGCTTGTTGCTCTTGCAGAAGATCTGAGTTAGTTTCTAGCACCCTAGATAGGCCACACACAATCTTCAGTACCGTAATAGGTACTGACTAGGTAATAGGATATTCATTGCCCTTTTCTGGACTCTGTCAGCACCTGCAATCACATTTGCTCAAAACCAGACACATAATATATAGAATTATAAATAAAAATAAATATTTTGAAAATTAAAATAGTGCTGGCTATGATGTTGCATGCTTTTCATGCCAAGACGTTGATACAGAGGGAGGTGGATTTTGTGACTCTGTGGTCTCCTTAGCATAGAGAGAAAATTCAAGGTCAGTCAAGAGTGCATAATGAGACCCTTTCTAGATAAACAGAAAATCAAATAAATGAGTTCTGCACATATAGCTGAATTACATCTTGGAGACAGATTTCTGGTACATGCGATTTGTTGTAAATAATCACTGTGTTGAATGATTTGGGTCTTTAGGCATGACTTCAGCTAGGTAGATCTCTGACTACTTGAGGAAATAATTTTTAGTCACAGAAAAGAGTCTAAGATGATCAGCTCTCATCATTGTCTACTAGATCATTCAGTCAACCCATACTTAGCCAGCTGCAAGCTGAGCAATAGAAAAGCCCATCTCTGTAACTTGAAGAGCCCTCATCTGCACACTCTAAAGGGAACCATCTGCAATCATACCATCCCACTTTTAAAAGAGCCACATACAACACAATGAAGTTTTTAAGTAGAGCAATAAAGCATTTTCTCTTCTATTCCTCTATACACTGAAAACTCTTTCTTATTCATTTTTGTATTTTATTATTTATTTTTTATTTTAAAATTTCTATGTATGTGTATGTATGTGCCCATATGTTTGTATGTCATGTTGTGTGTTGGTGCTCTTGAGCAACAGAGGAGGATGCCATATCCAATGGAGCTAGAGCTACAGGCAAACATCGTGAGCTGCCCAACAGGGGTGCTGTCATCTTAACTGTGGTCATCTGAAAAGGCAACAAGCACTATTAACTACTGAGCCATTTCCCTAGCCCCTGCCCTTCTAAAATTGTTTTTTCTTTTATTATTATTATTATTATTATTATTATTATTAATTACACTTTATTCATTTTGTATCTCCCCATAAGCCCCTCCCTCCTCCCCTCCCGATCCTACCCTACCTCCCCTTTCTGCATGCATGCTCCTCCCCAGGTCCACTGATAGGGGAGGTCCTCCTCTCCTTCCTTCTGATCTTAGTCTATCAGATCACATCAGGAATGGCTGCATTGTCTTCTTCTGTGGCCTGGTAAGGCTGCTCCCCCATCAGGGGAAGGTGATCAAAGAGCAGGCCTATCAGGTTATGTCAAAGGCAGTCCCTCTTCCCATCACTGTGTAAGCCACTTGGACACTAAACTGCCATGGGCTACATCTGTGCAGGGGTTCTAGGTTGTCTCCATGAATAGTCCTTGGTTGGAGTATGAGTCTTTGGGAAGTTCCCTGTGTTCAAATTTTCTTGTTCTGTTGCTCTCCTTGTGGAGACCCTGTCCTCTCCAGCTCTTGCTATTTCCCACTTCTTATATAAAATTCCATTCACTCTGCCCGCCAGTTGGCCATCAGGCTCAGCATCTGCTTTGATAGTCTGCAGGGCAGAGGCTTTCAGAGGCCCTCTGTGGCAGGTTCTTAGGTTGTTTCCTGTTTTCTTCTTCTGGCTTTCAGAGGCCCTCTGTGGCAGGTTCCTAGGTTGTTTCCTGTTTTCTTCTTCTGGCTTTCAGAGGCCCTCTGCAGCAGGTTCCTAGTGTGTCTATGTGGTTGGGCAAGTGAACATTAGTGCAGGCGCATGCAGAGGTCAGAAGCGGCAACAGAGCCCATGGAACTGCAGTTGCAGGTGGTCGGCTGCTCTAAGTGGTCACCAGGATTGAACTTCTGGAGTTCTGCAAAAGCAGTGGAGCCATCTCTCTAACAACAAACATCATCATAAGTAAGAAACATTTATTTGTTATGTCAGGATAGTAGACCGATGTGCAAGTCAGGAGGAAGTTCTGTTTCCTGCAATCTTTCAACAAGGTTCCATGCGTTTCAGTGGTGGTGGTGCTATTTTATACAAACTAAAACACGACTGCCCTTTCCTTGTTTGTTTCACAGGGTGAATATGCTTTTGTGTTATCGTATTTACAGAAAAAGTAAACAAACCTCTCAATCCAGTGTGCCAATAAATAAGACTGGGTTTTAACAAAAGCATGAAAATCTAGCCTCACAAAATTGCTGGAGAGGATATATACTTCACAATGTTACTACTATTTATGGATGAAATGTAATTTATCTATGTGGCCAACAGCAAAGCAATAGCCAAAAATAGCATATTAGGAAGGTTTTGCAAAATGTTCATGAAGAATTTTATTATAAAGAGAGAGACTATGGCGTAATGGTAGGTGGAAATAGGAGCAAGGCAGCGACCCTGGTAAGTTGTACTCAAGCTTTGTACTCTCATATGGTCATGTTCACCCCAACGTGAGTCCATGGGCATGCACACACACACAATAAAATATAATAAAATGTACAACACAAAAATACATGGTATATATTCAGTGGTCATACACATACTTCAAGTTTTCTTAGGAAGGGGCCATTGGTCATTCAATTTCTGCCAAATTTACTTTAGAAAAACAGTTGCCACTAGTGGCTAGTGCAGTTTGGGGAAAGGAGCCAAGGTGTCTGTGATCACCTGGCTGAAAGCAGAGCTGTGTATTCAGAAAATTGTGAAGTGTATGGTTGATTGGCTTTCAATATCCAAGCCTACATCTTCTTTCACTGGCTTCTTGTTTTCTTAAAGTTGGAGAGCTAAAACTCACATTTCCCATTATCTCTTGAGGTTCTCCCACTGCGTGTGAGAGCTTCTGCTCATTAGATACACATTTATGCTGTTGTAAACGAAGGCACAAGCCATTTCCCTGATTTCATTTAAACTGTTTATAGAAAGTGGAGGCACAGAGTGTTACAGTAACAACAGATGAGAAACCTCCTCCAGATTTTTAGGGTTTGGAAGGCAATGGATTCTACTTAAGTGTAGAACCCCAGTGGAGTGGAAGCTTGGTGGAAAGAGCATTATGGGTGTGGCAGTTTTATGGAGCTCTGGGATTAAGTTACAACTTATAGAACCTTCCTTCAATAACAACCTATTCATTTTGGGAGCAAATGATATACTTTGTTAACTCTTCATCCACTGGAAATATGACCAACCATTTCCAATTTTCATCCTCGCTCACGTAGCACAAATGTAGGTAAAATGTGAGTTTTGATTTGAGAAAAAATATTTCACAATGTTGATTGTGTTTGTGCATAAATATATGTGTGTGTTTGTGTGCACATGGATTCAGACCTATACATGTACATAAAACTCCATGTGGATGTCAATGATAAGTACTGGGTGTTCTTCCTCAAGAAACCATCTATTTTTTTTTTAAGTTCAAAATGGGGTCTCTCACTTACCCCGAACTCAGGGATCCCAGGGATCTGTTTGTTTCTGCCTTCCCAATGTTGGGATTACATGTGTTTACAACCATGCTGAGGAAGTGTTTTCATATGGGTTCTGAGGATCAAACTCAGGTCCTTATGTTTCTATAGCAGCTCTTTTACCAACTGTGCAACGTCCCCTCTCCCGCATGACTTAATTTCAAGTTCTTCTCCATAAGAATATTCCAATGATAAGTGTATGTTGTTGAGCATATGGTTACACAAAACATATGCAGATATATACAGACTATTTATACAGAACATAACAGGATATACAGAATTCAGTCATGGAACAGTGCATAGTGAACATTCTTGAGGACAGTATAACCTCATCTACTACTAAAGTCACTGAGAATCAACTCAACACTTGACACCAACCATTATTGCACCCACCCACATGACACACTGAGCAAATGTATTTTGGTGACACAATTTTTAAATGAAGATGAATTTACAGGAGGTATGGATGTTCTCTATGGAAATTTAATACATCAGGGAGATAATTTCTCTACTTCCCACATTTTCTCAAGATAAGCACAGTCTATGGTTCTCTAGGAACATGCTAGGTTACAACACTTGATTTTAAGATTCCTGTGTGTCTAGATTGGTGACAATGGATTCTCAAATAAATAGACATTTCTCAGTCTTCTCCTGGATGCAAAACATATGCTGGAAATCCAAAGAAAAATAACAAATGTCACTCTCTGTTTTTTATGTGGTGTGTGTGTGTGTGTGTGTGTGTGTGTGTGTGTGTGTGTGTGTAGGAATGCAGGCACACAGTGCAATGCTTGTTGAGGTCAGAGTACAACCTCAGGTGTTGGTCCTTGCTTTCTATCTTGTTTGAGTCTCTTAGGCTGTTCATGTCTGTATACCAGGGT
This sequence comes from Psammomys obesus, assembly GCF_907164565.1. Lineage (NCBI taxonomy): Eukaryota > Metazoa > Chordata > Mammalia > Rodentia > Muridae > Psammomys > Psammomys obesus. The sequence goes on along the minus strand of NW_026585504.1, from coordinate 63,475,249 downwards.
GGTTGGCCAATGAGATTTCAGGGATGTTCCCATTTTGGTCTCTGTAAGAGAACCAAAGTATATGGGCCCAGGGGTCTTTTCTGAGACTGATACTCCAACCAAGGATCATTTGTGGAGATAACATAGAATCCCTGCACAGATGTAGCCCATGGCAGCTCAGTATCCAAGAGGATTCCCTAATAAGGGGAACAGGAACTGTCTCTGACATGAATTCAGTGGCTGGCTCTTTGATCACCTCTCCCTGGGGCAGGGGGAGGCAGCCTTAACAGGCCACAAAGGAAGACAATGCAGGCAGTCCTGATGAGACCTGACAGACTAGGGTCAGATGGAAGTGGAGGAGGACGCCCACCCCAATCAGTGGACTGGGTGAGGGGCATGGGAGGAGATGAGGGAAGAAGGGTGGGATTGGGAGGAGGTGAGTGAGAGGGCTAGAGCTGGGATACAAAATGAATAAACTGTAATACATAAAAATAAAGTAATTTAAATTAAAAATTAAAAGAAAAGAGTGACAGGACTGCAGATATCTTCAGTGTGTGTGTCTAGCACTATATGAATTTTGGGAATCTAAGCTCAATTACACACATTTGTAGACCAAGTACTTTCCCAACTTATCCATCTTGCTAGCCTCAGATATGAAGTAAACTTTCAGAGGTGAAAAAAAATACCTTCTAATTTCATTGGGAGCAGAGGTATATAATAGCATTTTAGTTAACGTTAATAAATTAGCTTTCTGTAATAAAACACATATATGTACCTGTGTAGAAATTTATTACAAATACTGCTGATTTAAAAATGAAGCACATAATTTAAGATAAAATTTTATTAAGATATATAATCTCCCTCATGAATTTCATAGAGTGAATATCTCATTAGGGAATGCCTTCCCACTTATGCTGGACTCTGGGATCTACAGTCAACTGACAGTTGAAAGATAAAACCTGAGGTCAGTGGGCATGGTCAAGTGGTTGAAGCGATTGCCATAGAAGCATGAGGAGCATCATTCAGTACCTACATGAATGCCAAGCAAGTGTGTTGGCCTTCATGCAATCTTGGTGCTCAAGAAGCAGAAACAGGGCATTCCCTAGCACAAGCTGCCAAGCTAGACATCAGCAGGCTCTGAGTTTAAGCAAATGACATGTCCCTAAGATATAAGATAAAGACTGATCCAGAAACACACCAGACATCAAGCTTTGTCCTCAACATACACTCATGTGCTGTATAAGCATGCACCTGTGAACATGCATATATATGCATACCACACATACATACAAGTACAATAAAAAAAAAAAGAAAGACAGGAATTCAGGTCATCCCAACATAATAGCCATTGATGTTGTATCTGTGTTAACACTATGGCAACGAGAAAGATGAAAGAGAAACCATGAGGATGTTCTAGCTCTTCACTAGTTCGTTGATGCCATGTGCAAATTCTTTCTTGATCAGAGAGCTCCAAAATGCGGGGAGAAGGATGCCCTAAGTTTCTATGTAACACGCAATGCAGCAGTAGCAGACACCACATGTCTGACGTGTGATGTGAATCGTTAACATTTTGTTCCTTACTTTCTTAAATGTGGACTATACATGTCATACCTATGCTCCTTTGTTGTACTTGTCAACACCCGCCATGAACTCAACATTTTCAAGGTGACCATTAGATATTATTGAAGCCAGCATGTAGAGTAGAAGAGGGGCATAGTGACATATCATTTCATTCCCCACATGTATGTAAAATTGAAATACATAATTTTAAAACCATGCATAATAGAAAAATGTAGTTAATAACTAGGAAGGGATGGGTTTTGAGCATCTACAACTTACTTAATTTTAGTATTATAGGGTTGGCCTTTTAATGGTTGTATCTAACGATTATGTTTAATAGTTGACGCTTAAATGTATTGAAGTGTTAAGATTCCCTTTTAAAATGCACCTTGACCATGTGTGCATGTGCGTATTGCCTGCAAGCACCAATTGTGTGTGGGCGTAGCAGGCAGAGGACAGCCCTGGGTGTCGACTTGTGTGAGATGGGCTTTCTTGTTATGTGCTAGAGTGTGTATCAGCCTAGCTAACCCTAAGATTCTGTGGGAATGTGACAACTCGTCCCCTCTCAGCACAGGAGCACTGTGATTACAGATGTGTGCTGTGGTGCCTAGCTCCTGGTGGGCTCTCAGAATCTGAGCTCAGGTGCTAATCCTTGCACAGAAAACTCCTCACACAGCAAGCTATCTCCCCAGCCGAGGAGAAGCATTCTTTAGTTTCAACAGTGTGATTCGCAATTTGGCACACACTCCACTGAATGCAACCATTTACTCTTGCAGTCTTGTATGCCTCAGGTGGAGTCCAGAGCAGGGACAGCTGAACAGCCTTTGGTAGTTAACACGAGCCTGGGACATCAACACTAACAACTCCATCCCTCAGCCCTTCACCTGATCCCTTCACCTCATCTCCTCCCCTCCCCGCTGCCATAGGATAATCAAGGACATGACCCTAGGCATGAGCCTGGGATCAGATGTCTCCATGGCTTCAGGTGGCTGTGCAGGCCACCCCTGTCAGCATGACCCCCTCAGAAGCATGGGCCTCAATTATCCACATGGTCTCTGGTGGCAGCCCAGAGACATCTGCTTGGCCTTTGGTGGTCACTTGGGCCGCAGACATCAGCACAGATCCCCAGCTGCAGCAGGACCATGTCCACATACATTGTTCTTGATGATAATCTGGGCCACTTCATGTGGCCACTTCATATCTGCCTGTTCCTCATTGACATCCCAGTTCCACTTTTCAGTACAGTTTATGAGTCCCTCACCTTTGCTTTCTCTTCCATCTCTCCGCTGTTCTCCATCTTTCCCAACCTCCCATCACATTTTCATCCTTCGTAGTGGTGGCCTGAGGCAGGAACTTGGGTGTCTTTTTCCTGCCTCTCTGGGCCAGCATTCATAGTTTCTCATAGATATAACTGACTGTAGTCTTCAGAATCCATACTGAGAATGAACTGGGTAAAACTGTCTCAGTTATTCATTTAGTTTGAATTGACAGTCTTTCAAGAGTCAAAGAGGCTTGGGAAATGATTCAGTGAGTAAAGTCCTTACTATATAACATGAGATCCAGAGCTTAAATTCTAGAACTCATGTGAACACTGGGTTTATGTGGGATGACTTAATATTTCAGTGTTCTGTAGATGGGGATAGGAGAGCCCCTTAAGCATTCTGGCTAGACTGGCAGTATCAAAGAGTTCCAGGTGCATTAACAGACTTTGCCTCAGTGATAAAAGAGGACAATTTCAGGAAAACACCTGAAGTCAGTGTCAGGCTTTCCAGGCTTTACCCTGTAAGAGCACACATGTGTGCAGGCACTCGCTACATGGGCATGAACACACACATGCAAACATGCACACACATCCAGGTACACAGCACACATAGACACATACAAAAATACATGTGAAAGAGAAGATGTTTAGTGGCTGTGTTTTGGAACAACGATTCTAGCAACTGTGTGAGACAAAGAATGATGCTGCAGGCAGGAAGTTGACCCACTGGTGTAGTCCTACCTGAACTCCTATTGTTGATACACTCTGGTGTTGTACAGCTTTGCTCAACTCTTTTATTTCTTCGCCCTTGACTGTCTTTTTCAAACTGGATTCTCTCCTCGGCACGTACCAGGTCCAATCCTAAGTAAACACAGATTTGTTGATCCAAGTGCACAGACTGAGGGAGGTGTTCCAGTCTCGTGCCATGGAGATGGCTCACCTGGCCAGCTGCTGGGAAAGCATGAGGACCAGAGTTTGATTTTCCAGAACTCTTGCAACAAAGCCAGGCGTAGTGACACGCTTGCAATCCCAGTGCTTGGGAGGGAGTGACAGCCAGGCAGCTCCCCGAGAGAGTCTGCCACTCTTATGCTCAGAGTTTAAATGAATCAGGGAACAAACAGCTGAACACCAAACTGTCAACAAGAGGAGGGAAGTGAGCAAAGTATAGATTCGGACTATTCCTTCACAGAACACCACATGAAACATTTGAATAACTATTCCTCCTGAAAAAAAAAGTAAAAAGAATCAAAACATTGAAATTAACACAACCAAGCAATTTATTACACATGGTTCAGTGAATATCTAAAATAAAGATTTTTGTTATGGACATATAGCTCAGAGCTTTTACAGAGTAACTCAGTTCAGATCTCAGCACTCATGTTAGGGGACTCAAAAAAAGTACTTGTAACTACAGCTTTAGGGGTCTGACACCCTCTTGTGGTTCCTACAGGAATCTATATCCACATGCACATTCCCAAGCATACACAAGAACACCACACACACACACACCATTAAAAATAGCTAAATATTTAAGATAAGGAGTTAACCGGATTCATCCAAACACAGCCTCCCCAATGCTACCTCTGTAGTGATGTTTTTCAGGAATCACTTTAGTGTGTGCAAACCCTCACACTTCTTGTACATTAATCTCTGGAACCTACAGATTACATGGCATTGGTCTTTTATGACTGGTTTATTTAAAATTTTATTTTTGTTTTATATAATGTATTGAATCTTTGTTTCTTCAGATAATAAAAAAAGAAAAACTTTCTAGCTCGCATGTTGCTTTCAGTAATAAAAATTTTATCAGCAGTTAAACATTTATTCACCCACTCCATTCTCTCCGCCATTTGAGGTGGCTCGCCACAAAATCAAGTAAATTTAGAAGGACCATAAAAGGATAAAAAGTCAAAAATAGAAAATAAAAAAGTTCTAATAAGAAGCCTACAGTATGAGGCCAGTAGAATGCTAACACAGACCGTAACTAATTCTAACATGGTGGTTAAAGGCTGCTCATCTTCCTGCTGGGCTTAGAAGTCACCATGAAAGAACTGCATGCTGTGTGTGGGTCCCACAGGCTTGGTCCTGTCTGATGTTCTGCATGTGTGGAACTGTGGTATAGGGTCCTGAGCTGGTTGGGCTGCAGAGGTGCCCCAGTGGTTAGAGCATCTTTTTTGGTGCAGTTGTGAACAATACAGAAAGGAGGCTAAAAACTGAAGCAATAGCTGTGCTATGTCCAGGTTCCTCTTAGCACAGGCCTGGGAACAGAGAAGACAGAGATGGCAGTTGTGAAGCCGACCACAGAAAGCCTGAGAGAAAATCCTGTATGGAGTTTACTGGAATGTTTGAGGGGATTACAAAGAAGTAGATTTTTTTTTCTAGAGATTTGTTCTGTGTATGTGTATATGAATGTATATAGTACAAAGAGAATACAAGTGGCTTCAGAAGGCCGGGGGGGGGGGGAGCTTTGGCTCCCTTGAACTGGAGTTACAGGCAGTTTTAACCTCCTGGTGTCCGTGCTGTGAACAAAACCTAAGTCCTCTGCAAGAGCAGTCTTTGCTCTTAGTCACAGAGACATAGTTCAGCCCCAAGAAGCATGTCTCACTGGATACTGCTCATTTGCATTTCCTTTAAAATGCTTGGGAACTTACTCCCATTTTCTTAAACATCCTGGGAAGGATCTGGAGGTGGCCTTTATTTCTCTCTCCATGTTCTGCTTTAGAGCATAGGACCCTTCTCAACCCCTCTCCCTTTCCTTCTCCCCTTCATTGGTCCTTCTGTTCAGTTATCCCACTTCTCCCTCTGACATGCTATCTTTTTCGAGAACATTCCCTCTTTGTATTTCCTCCTTGCTTACCCCAAAATGCCTCTGGCCTTTATGTAGTGAATATACCTGCTTGGGGTAAGGGTAGAGATGAATTTTGATTATTAACGCTAGCATGTTCTCAGCACTATTAGAGAGTGTGAGAGGTGGATAAAGACATGGCTTTTGTTCATGAAGTCAGGAGAGCAGTTAGAAAATGTTTTCATGCTGTTAACTTGATAGTTCCATGGGTTACATCAATTCCCCTAACAAACTATCTTTGCTTCCTGAGTCCCCAAAGGAAACCCCGTCAGATGTTGTATTTCTAACACTTGACATTTCTTATCTCTCAGTCTCCCTGTGGAGGGTCATAGTGATTGCCAACTTGACGGAATGTAGCCTCACCTGGACTGGCCTTGATGAGGTTTTAGGAGGCTAATGGAGGTGAGAAAACCCACCATAAATGCAGATGGCTTTATTCCGTGAGCTGGCATCCTGGACTGAATATGATGGGAAAGGTGAGGTGAGCAGAGACATTCCTCTTTCTCTGCTTCCCGATGGTGGATGCCATGTGACCCGCTGCCTCGTGCTCCATGCCTTCCACTATGTACCTAAAATTGTGAGCAAAACAAACCCATGACTCCTTAAGTTGTTTTGTCTGCTTATTTTCGTTGTTGTTGCTGCTTTGTAGCAGTGAGAAAAGTAATCAATACCCTCAGTTTTCAGTAAAATCTTGGAAAGGCGATATGCTTCTATAAGATCCCACCTTTTGGACACAGCATCACAACTGGTTTATCCTTTTCTGTTAAATAAGTTAAATAAGGGAAAAGGGTGTGTCTTATAAGTCCACAGTTTCCACACATACTACTTACTGAAAGATTCCTTTTGGAGTTTTAATGATAGTCTAAGCAGCACATTGAAAGGCAGCCAATAACATCCATCTCTTTAAATAAGTAAGCTGCAGGGCTGAAATAACTTTGGTTTTATTGCTTTTAAACTTCACGAAGCCTGGGTTAAGCTCTTGGCTATGTTACATCTGAGAAATACAGACCTCATTTCACCTGTTCCACACAGCAGCCGCGGTTTTATTTGAAAAATTGATGAGGGCATTAAGTTTTGAACTCGTGCTGATTCTAATGTAAATAAATGCCTTCATGACTTCATAGTTGGGAGTGCCGCTAATCCAGACCTTAAAATTAAGGGTTATCTTGTTGATTGGGGGAAAATTAAGGCAATCAAGTTTCAGGGCTTTAATAAATGAGATTGAACACTTAAAAATCATTTTGAAGCCAGCTTTAAAAGAAGACGACTGCAAAATCAATAGTATCATAACACTCCCATGGAAACAGGAGTGTCTATATTCGTTTTAAAGATTATTTTTCTGCTGCTTGCATTGAATTTATTAGTAAGGGACTTAAAATAACTATACAAATAATTGAATGAGTCTTAGTAAGAGAATGTACACTGCATCTTTTGGTGTCAGTTCATGAGAGGCCCAAGAAGCTGACTTTTCAAAAGAAATGATCTGCAGAAAGGGAAGATAGGGTGGGATCGGGAGGGGAGGAGGGAGGGGCTTATGGGGGGATACAAAATGAATAAAGTGTAATTAATAAAAAATTTTAAAAAAAGATAGCACTGTCATCATTTTTACTCCTAATGCTTTAGTGGGCTCTAAGCCCTTCAGTCGTCTGCTGAGAGGAGGCTCTGGCTGAATTTCTTCACAGACGTGTTTTATTATTTGTGTATTTTGTCAGCTTCTGATGCTTTGTTTCCAGGAACACAGTTCTCAGCTTCCCACAATTACGCTAGAATGACAGGGGCACTGGTGGAGACTCGTCAGCCCCTCCTTTACAACAATGAGCATTTAAATATCATTAACTGCTGTTACTATAATTTTTGTTCCATTGTTCCCTCTCATTAAATAAGCACCACATTCCTCCTGTCAAATTGAAATCCTTTTGAATAAATGGTACTTGGAGAGAGGCATAGGAGGAAATGAGGGAGGGAGGGTGGGATTCGGAGGGAATGAAGGAGGGGGCTACAACTTGGATACAAGTGAATAAAATGTAGTTAATGTAAAAAATAAAAATTTAGCTAAAAATGGTAAAAAAAAAAAAAAAAAAAAAAAAGAAATGATCATTTAGGCTGAGCAGACTTCATGTATATTCATGAAATCAAATGTTTTTCCAGAAGTCAGAAGTACAAAACGCTCAGTCATAGTCCTGGTCATAGTACTTGTCAGTGTATATGTATTGATGTAAGTTTTATTAAATTATGAAACTTAATGGGTTTATCTCAAAACTAGCTAAGATGGATACCTTTTGGGAAGCAAATTATTTCCTCTCTGCACTCCTTCACAAAGACCATCCTAGCTCACATTTATTGCCCTGAATATATACTCTACATGTGGTTGGTTCTTGTGTGTGATTTTTAAGTAAATTTACTGTCATTTCATAGTGTACAGGTGGGCGATCCTAACGCAGTCAGTACTTGGAATGCTTTTCAGCTGTTAGCGCAAAAAGACAATGGGCCTTGTATTTTGTTATTATGGCTTGCCTTTATGTTTAAAGCAGATTTCAGGGGTATTTCAGAATTGATATTAGAAATGTAGTTGATACAGTTCAAGCTATTGGCATAAATCTCATGCATATTTAAGCAGATATCTAATTATTAAGGTGCTGAATTATTAAAAATAAATGCAACAGAATTGCATGACCTAGCTTAGCATTGTTAGTTGCTCTCCTTGTTCTGGTGTCCTGGACTGAGCAAGCACAGGACACTGGGCTAGATGAATCTTTGTTTTAAGTTTAGTCAGAGGGATATGAACATTACAATTGTTTCTATTTATTCTGAGTTTACTACAGGCTGGACCCCATGGTACATTGTTAATATGAATAACTTGTTTAATTGTAATAACTATGGTGGAATAAGTAGTGTCAGTTTTGGCGTGAACTTATTAGGGCTGAAGGCTTAGATGAGAGGGTAAAAGTATATTATGAAATAAATAAGAAACTGGGAAACGCACATAGCCTCCTTATGTTCCAGGTCCTTCCCTAGGTCTACTGTTGCTTCTCTGTTATGATTCATTCAGATGCATATACTAACCATAAGCACAGTACCTAGGACATTGAGAAGGACCGAAAGCATCAACCCAGTTTTCCATTGCTGGATCTACTTTCAACACTGTGGGTCATCCTGACCCAGAAACTGCACTCCCTGGTGAGGCAGGGGAATGAATGATTCTGTGAAGAGAAAGTCACAAGCAGGACAGAAGCTAACCCATCTTTCTTAACACCCTTCTCCTCCAATCAGAGCTTCAGCTATCCCTTAGAATGGATTGTTTTAGGAAAATCACCACCTCCAGGTACACAGAATGTGTGGAAGACAGGATGATGAAAGAAATGACCTCAGCTTGAGCTAAAATGACAGATGGGACTCCCCAATTTGCCTTTGGTGTTTGAAGATTCTCTGACAAAAGTCCATGGATGCTGGATGTAGTCTACAGCTTTGGTTTATCATAACAAAAAAGGTCCAAAGAGGAATTAATAAGGGACAATGCTTATGCAAAACACCACTGCTGCGAGACACTGGATGCAATCCTTCTGATTATCTCCAGTAGAGTGTCCTCAATCCCCTTCCACGTGGCAACCAATGAGAAATGTTTCCTTCCTCAGAAGCTCATTAGCTTTATAACCTGGGATTTCTGTGAGGAAGTATGGATACTTAGACACCTAGCATGCACTCAGTCCAGCCGCCAGAAAGAAAAGCATGTGCATATCATTACCCACAGTTTGCATGTCTAGTTTAGGTATAAGGAGATGATCAAAGATGGAAGCAGTAGAAATTTCCAAAATATCACTTTCTAAATATTAGCTCTGAGCCAAGAATGCCAGTAGCTGTTTCTATCTCAGGCCTGCTATTTCCGTTAGCATGCATGAACCCAGCTACGGTTATGTGAACTCTTATTGGTAGAGAAAGGCATATTCATGCACCAGGACAGAATAATCGGAGTAGGTTGTGAGCGGGATTTCATTCCTAGCTGTGTCCTTGGTCAGACATGTGTAGGCTGTAGACCACCTATCCTGCTTTGCACTGCGCCTCTGCTTTCTGCAGAAGTACGGAATGTTAGGACGTGATGGCGGATTTCATTTTCTCTAGCTAATGTTTTAGGTGCTGATTGACAGCATTCTCTCAGCAACCCTGTTTGCTTTCTCTGGAGTAGCTCTTTGCATATACTATACGAATAATGAATGTAATGCTGGAATCTTTGGTGACATCTAAAGATAAAATGTTTTTTTTTTTTTTTCTCAATTGGGTACTGACTGAATGCCTGAAGACATTGCTATTTATAATCCCATGATTACTCTTATTGATGTCTCTGTGTTTCATTAAGTTTTGTTTTGTTTTACTCCTAGAAGCATCTCTGTGAGATAGTTAGGTCAATGTTCAAGTAGTCATGGCTCAACCATGTGAAGGAATAAGAACAGAACACAGAACACCTCCGTTTAAAAGAGCAATATTTCCATTGAATAAAATCAAAGTTATTACTTCATGGGAGGAAGCAGCACAGACAGGCAATCTTAGCCCACATTTGTATAACTCTTGCTTTTGTGGTCTTCAGGTGAGTTCACCTGAGATCACTACCATGGCATGTTATCATAATCCAGGGCACGATGGTTCAGACAGGCCATGAAGTTGAGAGTGACTAGAACTTGAAGATATTTGGGGATAAGTTAGCAATTATACAAATACGAAGAGCCCTATTTGGTTACCAAATCAAAAGCACATGATGATATTCTAGGAAGATGGCTCAGAGAGTAAGAATGCTGGTTGCCTAAGCATGGCGGTCTGAGTTTGGATCCCTAGCACCTGTGTAAGAAGCTGGGCTTAAGCCCTGTGTGCCTGTAATCTTAGCACTGCCTGTGAGGTGAAGGGAGCAGAAACAGGAGGATCACGGCTTGCTGGCTGGCAGCCTAACTCCAGGTTCAGTAAGAGAGCCTGTCTCAGAGAAATGAGGCAGAGCAGGACACCTGACATTTTCTGGCTTCTTCATGCACATACATCTTCTTAACACACACACACACACACACACACACACACACACACACACACACACA
>NW_026585504.1:63454061-63464519 GCF_907164565.1 Psammomys obesus | reverse complement strand
ACACACACACACACACACACACACACACACACACACACACACACACACACTGAGAGGGAGAAAGAGGAAGAGAGAGATATGCAGGAGTGGGAATTAGATCTGAAGGTATTATGGGATGGATGTATTCAAGAATGAAGTTGTGAGTGAGGGGTAGAGTTCAATTCAAGGCAGAGATGCAATTCTTTTTGCCAGAACTAGTTTGGGTATCCATTTAAAAATCTTACTTGTTATAACCTATTTCCTTTGTTTGGAAAGAAATTGTCAAGTGACTGGGTAGGCTATCTGTTCCAAAGATAGTCTGTATCAAAAACAAGGCTTAGCTTACTAAGGTTTCATTTGCTGCTTCACAGCTGTTGAAATACCCATTCAGGTGGGAGAGCTAATCTTGTGGAGACATGCCACAGTAAAGGATATTTAATATTCAATAGAGCCTCTTCCTCAACACTGTGACTTAATATATTGACTTGGGTCTCACTGCAAATCTGAGACTCAGGTTCCATGATCTATATACTTAATAAACCTTTAAATAATGGAATAGGACAGACTTGGAGGGCCAGCTGTCGTTGTCTCGGTTTTATGTCTGCCTTTTTATGGGAGTGGAGTAGGAATTAGACTGGTCTTGGCACTGTTGCAGAGTTATCAAGGATCTCTCATCCCTCATACGGCTTCCTACATTGCTCACATAGAAATGCTTCTTTATTTTTGTTTAATGCTGTTATATTTCTCCAGGTTTCTTCTTGTTTCTTCTGTGAAGAATGTGCCTCCCCTGGGGTTCATTAATGTCTGGGAGTTATTTGTTAAGCTTTCAAGTTTTGCCTTCATATGGAGAACAGTCTTGTCTTTTGTTGCATTCGGATAGAGATAGGGAGCAGAAGTGTAGTGTGGTTTGAGGGTGAAATGTCCTGCATATTCTCATGTGCTTGAATGCTTTATCTCCAGCTGGTGGCGTTATAATCAAAGGTTGTAGAATCTTAGGAGGGAGGTCCTTGTTGGAGGGAGGGGGTCACATGGGAGTCAACCTGTGGGAAGCTCAATCCATTTCCTGTTCACATTATACTTCCTGACTGTGGATGCACCTGCTGTCATGTCTGTCCAATGATGGACTTCATGTGCTCAAACTGTGACTCGAAATCAACCCTTGCTCTCTTAAGTTGATTTTCTTGTAGTATTTTGTCATAGTAATGAGAAAAGCATGACAAGATGGAAGTCTGAATGGGGATAAAACAATTGCAATGTGAGCTGGTGCCCAGCAGAGCTGCTTTATATGTTCTAGTTTCCCCAGTGTGAGACCATTTCACACAGGGACCAACTTCTGAAAGAGTCCGGGCATCCTATGCTCATCGTTACACAGCAAACAGGTAACTGACTATGCCATCTACCTGGCAATTAGCAGAAAGTTCATAAACTCTGGACATCAGAATAATTTTTTGATTAAAGTTATAGATGTTCATGTTCCTGGTTGAAAGTTGCTGCATTGAACCTTCCATAGTTAGGGTTAAGATATCTGTAATGTGACCATATTTCAAGGAGATCACATGAAAAGGCAGAACTTGAACCCAAAAGGACAGACAAAGGCCAGTTAAGATCTTTCTGAGCTATGTATTACCAATGTGCAGTATTCAGAAGAAGGGCAGAAGAAGAGAACCTTGCTTTCATGAAATCAGAAGAGATGCTTTGAATCTATAGTCATTTACTTCAAGTACCAGTACAACAAAGAATATCTGTGCTTGGGACTGGGGCCATGTGCAAGGGACCCAAGACAAAGCCCAACATAGCACAAAAGGCTGCTGACCTAGGAGGCAATTTCGCATCTATATTTAACAAACAATAGTTTCTCTTGGCTCCATCTCTGCTTTTGGCACCAAGTAGTCGGTATGGTTTCTAGAATGTGCCTTTCTATATTTCTAGCTACTTCTGCCAGCGACTCACTGTGAATATGGGTTTTTTTCAACCCCCACTTTCCAGCTCTAGCTCCTCCCTCCAGACCAGCCACCACTCTACCACTCATAAGGAAGGAATTCATTTTCTTTCTTTCTTTTTCTTTTCTTTTCTTTTTTTAATTTTAATTTTTTTTAAAATTTTTTTTGTATGACAACTATTTTCTGCTGTTTGGCACTGAGCGATAGTACTCAGGTACAATTTCCCAAGCACACAATTACAATCCTAGTGCAGTCTATGGCATAATTATGAAAGCTGTCGCTGCACTTGAGGTCTACCCTGTAGTTAACAGGGAGGGAAAAGAAACCCACGGGCATGACAAGGTTTAGGCACCAAGCAGAAATGGGATTTGGAGTGTCCACACTTTGATAGGCAGGCACAAGTTTTAATTATCTCCGTAGTCAGTATTATGTATTGAGTTTTCTTTAAAAGATAGAGAATGGTAACTTGGTTCCATGTGTACACAGGGAATGAAATTGGTTTGGGAATATGATCTGCTTAACTGGTTAGGTACGTGTCTTACTTTCATTTCTCTTATATTTTCTCATTTTATTGATTATTATTCTCATTGTATGATTAATGAATACAGTAGATACAGAATGAACACAACTGCAACCATGACCTCGTGAATCAGATACAATTTCCACCAATCTTTTCACATGGTTTTATTCAACCTCTTAAAAAACCTTACTTATTTGTTTATTTATTTCCTTATTTAATGTGTATGTCTGAGTCTCTTAATTTATAGAATTTATAGATACCACATGTGTCTATGTACCTGTGGAGACTATATGAGGGTGTGAGGTACCCTTGAACTAGAGTCACATGCAGCTTAGTGTCACCCGTGTGGTTGTTGGCAAATGCTCTTCTCTGCAAGAACAGTAAGCATTCTTAATAACAGTTACCAATCAAGCCCAATCCAATCTCTTGCTTCATGAATATACTACAAAGATTATATTATAGAAATTTTACATTCTGAGTTTTTGTTTGTTTGTTTTATACTATATTATGAGAAAACATCTGTTGTTGCTGCAAAATATTATACTCTAAATCTCAATTATTTGCTGATGGTTTCTTATAAATAAGTAATTCACATAGTGTATTGATCATACTTAGTCAAAATTGTTAAAGCATTTAAATCAGTATGATATGGGAATGTGTTACAGAAACAGAAATTAAGCTCCGAATCTTGGCTCAGGAACTAGGTTTGAGAGTTGTATGTAAATCATTTGAAAATCTGGGGGAGAGTAAAATGCCACTCATGCTGTGTTGCTTCTTTTCTATATTTTCCATCCTTTATTCCCGAGAAGAACTAACCGTGTCACATACTGGTGCTACTAAATATTCCTCATGTTTCTCTAAATCTGCAACTATATCTACTCACGCATTTCCTTTTGGAACTTCACTGTCCAGGCCAAAAAAGAATCTGGTACCAACTTCTTCACTATTTTGTTCCCTTTGGGTTTCTGTCTTATCCAGGATCCACACCAACTCCATAAAAAGACACATTCATGTACTAGGGTTCTTTAGGCCTGCATTTGCAGAACTCAGCAATGGCCTCTTACCTCCTCACATCACCACCAACCTTTTTGCATAGTTCTGCATAGTTTTGCATAGTTCCTAAGGGCATATGAAACCCTGTACTCCTACTGGGGCATTTCTGAAGCCTAGAGCTTAAAAGGTAATGAAATATTCTGTTCCATGATTCTGTGCTGTGAAGCCAAGTTACTATAAGAGAAAAAAAAAATGCTTATTTTTTAAAGGACATGAATTTAGATATTTTTATCACTTCTTTCATTGTTTCTGGTAAAGATGTCAACATAACAACTATTTATTTTAATTCACTGCAGCTCTAAATACCTGTTCAGTTGTCCCTGGTTCGGTGATTGGTGTGCAGGTAGATAAGACCACTTTCTAAGCCTGATTTGTCTATGATAGCCTTTGGAAGAATATGAATGAATGTGGAAAGTGCATTGTCCTAAACTAGAAAATTAACAAACAAACAAAACCCCATATGCCTGTATAAAGCAAAGTAGCTGACAAAAAAATATGAATTACCATTCTTTACCAGCTAGAAGGCACCCAGGGCTATAGCTCTTTCCATTTATGTGAAAGTAAAAAACAATTCTCAGAGTTGTGCTAATTAAATGTGACCTATGAAATTGCTTAATCAATGTTGACTTTACTTGAAATCATTCTAGGTTATACATTTTAATAAATTATCTGACATGTTTTAGCTATATGTCAGTCTTTAAAAGGAGTTATATAAAATATGTATTGATATCCCATGAGACTGTAAGAGATAGAAGAGAGTTTTAACATTTGGCAATCACACAGCAATGTCTAATCACTGAAACTCAGTCTCGGTGTAGGAAGAAGATGGTTAGTGGTTTACTTATTACACAGCATGAGTTTCTGATCCTGGACATCTGGGATCTGCATGAAGAGCTGGCCACACTGGAGCCTACCTCTGACCCAAGGGCTAGGGGAGCAGAGACCCCTGGGACTCTCTGACGAGCTGGCTTAGCGGAAACAGTGAGATGCTGTCTTAAAAAGAAAGGTGGGGAATGACTGGAAAGGAAGTTCAAAGTCAACCTCTGCCTGCCACACATGCGCCACCCCATGCATGTGTGGACGTGTCTCACATGTATATACACAAAAAGCATTTAGTGAAACTATGCTGAAGATCAAGAAATTTATCCCTAAGTCATGTCTGCCAGTTTCTGGTAGATTTTTAGCTCCTTTGAGTGGAAATGGAGTTGAGTTTGTGGTAAAATGAAGTTCATAGGGTTTGATGATAGTCTATTTTTAAAGCATCCAAGAAGTGTATTAACATATTTCTGTATAACAATGAAAGTATTGAAGAAGAAGGCATGGCTAGGTTGTGGGTATTTCCTTTGTAGAGGAGACATAGAATATGAGACTGTCTGGATTGGTTTTTATCTTTTAGAAAGAGAGCCTGAGGACTAAAGACCCTTCCATGAGCTGTCAGGGCATAAAGCATAGAGGGGTAGAATTGAGTGAAAATCTAGTTCCCAGCCTTCACTTTCTCCACGCCATTTGGTTTTCTCCTACTTCATCAGACAGCCTCACCTAATAATATTGTCATCTCCCTGGGCTTTTCAAAATACTATATAGGGTTCTGGAGAAATGGCTAAGGGGTTAATAGATCTTGCTGCTTCTCCAGAGGATCTGAGGTTAATTCCTCACATTCCTGTTGGGCAGCTCAGCTGCAAGTCTAGCTCCAGAGTATCTGACACTTCCCTTTGGCTTCTCAGTATACCTGCACACATGTGACACACACATTCATACACATGCATATGAATAAAATTAAATTAAAATAATGAATCCAATTGAGCGGAAAAATAAATTTAAATTTCAGTTCATGTTCCACAATGACCAAATTTGCAGAGTGCCTCTAAGTATTTTACTGTAATTGTCATTCCTTTTCTTCTCCACCCTACATCCCAGTTTCTATGGATTAGTCTTTTCATTCAAATAAATTTTAATAGAAATAAATCTCTCATGGATTTTTATGCTATATGTCAAGCTCCCTTATGAATCTGTCTAAAACATCTGACGATTACATAAATCCCAGAGCAGCAGGGACTTGCCTTCCACACATCTAATTAACCTTTAATTGTCTATTGTGACTGCCGTGCAGTTCAATAGTTGCTTGATTTTTATTATCCACCTAATTAGTGTGGTTTAAGTGGCTTTTTATGTCAGATTTTATTATATCAGCTTGCTTACACAATTTTAAGACACACCAGGGAGTTCTAATATTGTTAATGCTGAAGTGTTCTATGTATATGTGTTTGATTTCCCTCTTAAAGCAGAAGAAGTGCTTTGACCAGTTTCTCCCACTAGGGTGTATGAGTAGTCCATGCAATTCCTCAGTTCTGGCAAAAGGCTTTCCATTAATTGTACATCAATTATGAACACAGCCAGTCATTCTCAAGTGGCTTTTTTATCCAATAAATTATCTTGGATTTCTGAAACAAAGGGAAAGAACTGAAGAAGAACATTCTTCAAAATACTACAATCCAGAGAAAACTAGCAAATGTATTTGTGAAATAGTTAATACAGTCACCCATGCCTTTGTAATTTATCAGTGTTATCTTTTAATTGTAACTGCATATGAGTATCCATCGATAAAAGAATGGTATCCATCTATAAAGCCCACACTAATATTACTTATGCAAGTTAGGACTCTGTGTACCACTGATCTCGTCTCATTTCTTGTCTTCACTTGTGGGAGTCTTATTAAGTTGAAGATTCACCTTGCCATCAATGGGATTATTTGAATTTTCATATCTCTATTGTGTTCTTCTGTAAAAGCTGTATCATTGGATATTAGCCTGAGGTAACTTGTTCTGTTCCTACAGAGCAGACAGTTGTCTCAAATACTCACTGGAATAAGTTTCCCTTTGTCTCTATAAGCTCTTTATCATATTCTTCGCCTGGATTACTTAGCTTTGAAGGAGAATTAGGATGCCTGTCTTTGCTAAGGAGACAACTCCGTGGGTAATGTGCTGGCTGCACAAGTGCCATGAACCTGAGTCCAGATCCTCAGACCCTTGGAACTAGTTGTTGCAGTTTGCTCATCTGTAATCCCAGTGCATGTACAGAGAGACAGGAGTAATGACAGGAGAGAACTGGCAGTTCCTGGACCAGCCAACTGGGTATATGTGACAGCAGACAAAAACCTCTTTTCTCAAACACGGACAGTTTGGACCAACACCTGACCCTGTCCTTGACTTAACACATGTAGTGGCACATATATGCTTACACATACACACAATATGTCCACTAATCTCTCCACAATCCATTAGAAACTGTTGTCACAAGAACTCCATAGCAAATTCTGAGTCTTTGAGAGGCACAGACACTATAATGTTTAATACAGATGCAGTTCTCAGTTTATTGCAAATAAGCAAAATGTTCAGCGGCAATTGTCTTACATCAGGAAACAACAGTGCCTGTAGAAGGGGACAAGCTGTCTCCCTACAGAACAGGAAGCAACAGGTCCATTCTGCCTTTGGTTCACTGCTCAGCCTTATGTACAGCATGCTACTTACTATCTCAGCTGGGGAGCAGAGGTAACTGTACTTACAGTCAGGCGAAAGGAAGAATATGTCATCAACTCCTACAGACAAAAATTATTTGAAGAAGTCAACGAATATTCTGGATTAATTGTCATAGATTTATTGAGTACCTTATATGTTTTGGGGTCAAAGATGAGGGTCTCAGAGTTGGCTTAGGGAGCAAAGGCACTTTCCCCCAAGCCTGATAACTGAGTTTGATCCTTGGGTCCAGCATTATAGAAGGAGAGAATTGTTATCTCATCTACTTTATTCTCAGATATGTGCATCCCCACAGCACTAAACAAATTAAAGTGCAATATAAATTCCTTTGGTTAAGACTGGGTTAGAAACCAATGATGCAAAGATTGGTATGATATCACTGACATTACCTCAATGCTCACTGTTTGACAAGTGAAAGGTTCTCACACATGTTAAATGTGAAAGAGGAGATCATTGAGTAGGCAGAAGCGCTTGCTCTACAATCCTGTTGGCCTGAGCTCAGTGTCTGGAGCCCACATAAAAGCCAGATGTGGCAGTGCGCATCTGCAGTGCCAACACCATTATGGTGAGACGGTAGGTAGATGTGGAAGAATTGCCCAGAAATTCATGGGCTGGCTACCTTGGAGAACACAGTAGCAAAACTCTACCTCAACGAAGTTGGAAGAGAAAACAAGCTCTGGAAAGCTATCTTTTGACTTCCATGCTCACACTGTGGCTTGAACACACTCTTTCACAAACAAAATAATAACAATAAACAAAACAAATCTGAAATTAACTGTGTTCATAAAGACAATTTGTCTGTAGATAGTACAAATATAAAAAATGACAAAGAAAGAAATAGAAAATAATTGTGGCTCTTTGGGTTATTGCTTGCAACTTTTCCCCCTGAATTATAGAGAAGAATTATGTTATCTGTGCATCTGTGTGGATGTTTATGTGTGTGAGGGGAATATAAACATATATGCATTGTGTGTGGAAAGGCGTACGACAATATTGGCTTTCTTTTCTCAGGTTATATCTACCTTGTTCTCCCTGTTTTGTCTAAAGATGGAGTCTCTCATTAGCCTGGAACTCAAAAGTAGTAACAAGCAATCTGCTTGTCCCAACCTCCCTAATACTGAGATTACAAGCATACACTACCACACCCTGGCTTTTGTCACAGGGGTTATGACAACTGATCTCACATCCTCCTGTTTGCAAGGCAAGCACTTTTGTGACTAAGCCATCTTCCCAGCCCATAACTGCATTTATTACGTTATGTGACTTCGTATAGCTTCCCACTGAAGCTTCCATTGCATCCACAGTGTGATGTATTTAGCTTCCCTCAGTGGAATGTTTTGCACCAAGGAAGAGACACTCTGCCAGTTTTGAGCTCGAATTTGGAGTCATGATAAGCTTCTTGTAGTGTATTTAAACTATCTTTAGCCGAGTAAAGAATCTTGATGCTTCAAGAATCACTTGTTCCTCAGCCTCTGATAAGAGAAACAAAGCACAAAACAGCAAAATCCACCAGAGGCAAGGTTTCAAATTCTACTCAACTCAAGGTCATTGTAAAGCAGATAACCATAAAACATACCGAGTAACTGTGGTTGGTATATATGGACATTTAGAGGTTACTGGCATTACCACTGTTGGGGAGTAGAAAAATTAATTGGGTAATAAAGTAAACTTGGTATGCCCAAATGAAATTTTTAATTACTGAGATAGTTGGTGAATTATTAGAGGAAAAACCAAAAAAAAAAAAAAAAAAAAAAAAAAACCACTTCTCATGCAGTGTCAGGAAATTATTCTCCAAGTGTCTCATTAGACCAAGAGTGTGAGTTTTCAGTAGTGAGATCCAGCCCATCTCTAGTCTAATCCAGGTATCACCAGGATGTAACAGACCCAGAGATGGATTCTATAATGCGGCACATAGCCATCTCAGCATGACTGTGAACTGCTCCTGCCCAAAGCTACTCACTTACTCACTTGCGTCCATTAATCCCTAAGATCCAACTTCTCTCTAATAAGCACAAGAAAAGGAGGTAGAAGGTCACAAGATTGCAAGCTAAAATAAACACAGTCAATCCTACTAGAAAATAGGATTGTCTCTTCAAAAACTTGTTGCTAAAAGAGAAAGTAAGAAAGGAGAAGAAAAAGTAAAACAAAATGCAATTATGTTGTTTCAGTTTGGGTCCTGGTTAAAAAATATATATATATGGCTAAAACCATTTGAAGACAATTAGGAAAAATTAATTATGAATTATCTTTTAAACCCTACTCAGAAGTTATTAACTTTGTTTTGTAATTGAGTTAAAGAGCTGCAAACTGTAGAAATGTATATTAATCATTTAGTGTTTCTACCCCACATGTAAATAATTTACCTACACCTAGCTAAAAATAGATGCTGTAACTATGGTTAAGAATTAATGTCAGTGAAATTTGGGAAACAGTTAAAAGCTATTTAGTGTTCTCGAGTCTCATCTCCCAAATTTTCTATGTGTTTACATATTCTTTGTGTGTGTTCATATGTATACATATGTATGTTGTGTGCTGCCTATGTGTGTTTTGCATGTGCAGAGGCCAAAGGATGATGTCATGTACCTTCACCTATTTCTCTCCATCTGAAGTTTTGAGACAGTGTCTCACTGAACCTGCAGCTCACTTATGTGGTTAGACTGGTTGGCAAGGGAGTTTGAGGGATCTTGCCTCTGCTCCGCAGCACAGGGAGTACAACCGTATTGGTGTTCTCAGTTTTTAGATGGCTATAAAGTTGAACTCATGTTTTCATGCTTGGATGGCTGGAACAGAACTGGCTGGGTCATCTCCTCAGCCCTAGCATTTTTGAATGAGTGTGTGTGTGTGTGTGTGTGTGTGTGTGTGTGTGTGTGATTGTTTGACCACAGGATCTCATGAATCCCAGATAGGTCATGAGCAGCCTTAGGTGGATGATTATCTCAGCCTCCTAATACTCCAGGGCCCATTTCTGGAGTGGCTAGAATTGCAGCGCTGGTTTAGACAGTGGTGAAGATTGAGCCCAGCACCCCTGGTGTGCTACACAAGCATTCTATCCACAGAGCTACATCGCCAGCTGAATGTGAAAGACTAGTGAAAATGCAAAGGGCACACAGGGAGATCATCTATGCTGACTTTCCCTCTGCAATTAGGTCCTGCGTTTAATGTGATGTTTTAATGTCCTCAGAATTATGTTATGTCTTTAAAGACTGCCTCCTGAAGAGGTTAGTAAGCTTCATGGAGAGAAGTACAAATGTCACACTTTATTTTTCTTAACTCGGGCTGTCCGTGGAAATTGAAGTAATACAGTTGTTATTCAATGAATGATAGTTTCCTTTCATTTTAGTTATATGACTATATCAAGCCCTCCTTGGTAGTTGAAGCATGTAGTGTGTGTGTGTGTGTGTGTGTGTGTGTGTGTGTGTGTGTGTGTGTGTGT